>NW_026967770.1:0-182707 GCF_028390025.1 Pseudophryne corroboree | reverse complement strand
GTGCAAAACATGGGACGTGCTGGAATTTGCCCAGATGTAATGCACGCACAATATTGGTGGCGTTGTCCGATGTCACAAATCCCCAGGAGAGTTCAATTGGGGTAAGCCATTCTGCGATGATGTTCCTCAGTTTCCGTAAGAGGTTGTCAGCTGTGTGCCTCTTATGGAAAGCGGTGATACAAAGCGTAGCCTGCCTAGGAACGAGTTGGCAATTGCGAGATGCTGCTACTGGTGCCGCCGCTGCTGTTCTTGCTGCGGGAGGCAATACATCTACCCAGTGGGCTTTCACAGTCATATAGTCCTGAGTCTGCCCTGCTCCACTTAACCACAGACAAGTGGACATTGGGTACAACTGCATTTTTTAGGACACTGATGACTCTTTTTCTGAGGTCTGTGTACATTTTCGGTATCGCCTGCCTAGAGAAATGGAACCTAGAGGGTATTTGGTACCGGGGACACAGTACCTCAATCAAGTCTCTAGTTGCCTCTAAATTAACGATGGATACCGGAACCACGTTTCTCACCACCCAGACCTGAGTTATCCGCTTTGCAGCAGGATGACTGCTGTGATATTTCATCTTCCTCGCAAAGGACTGTTGGACAGTCAATTGCTTACTGGAAGAAGTACAAGTGGTCTTCCGACTTCCCCTCTGGGATGACGATCGACTCCCAGCAGCAACAACAGCAGCGCCAGCAGCAGTAGGCGTTACACTCAAGGATGCATCGGAGGAATCCCAGGCAGGAGAGGACTCGTCAGACTTGCCAGTGACATGGCCTGCAGGACTATTGGCTCTCCTGTCTAAGGAGGAAATTGACACTGAGGGAGTTGGTGGTGTGGTTTGCAGGAGCTTGGTTACAAGAGGAAGGGATTTAGTGGTTAGTGGACTGCTTCCACTGTCATCCAAAGTTTTTGAACTTGTCACTGACTTATGATGAATGCGCTGTAGGTGACGTATAAGGGAGGATGTTCCGAGGTGGTTAACGTCCTTATCCCTACTTATTACAGCTTGACAAAGGCAACACACGGCTTGACACCTGTTGTCCGCATTTGTGTACAGGATGCATACCTTCATGTCCCCATTTATCCACCTCATCAGGCGTAACTCAGATTTGCGGTACAGGACTGTCATTGCCAATTTCAGACGTTGCTGTTTGATCTCTCCATGGCCCTGAGAATTTTCACCAAGGTAATGGCGGAAATGATGGTGCTCCTGTGCAAGCAAGGTGTCACAATTATCCCGTACTTGGGCGATCTCATAAAAGCGAGATCAAGAGAGCAGTTGCTGAACAGAGTATCACTTTCACTGAAAGTGTTACAGCAACACGGCTGGATTCTCAATATCCCGAAGTCGCAATTGATTCCTACTACTCGTCTGTCTTTCTTGGGCATGATTCTGGACACAGACCAGAAGAGGGTTTATCTCCTGATAGAAAAGGCCCAGGAACTCATGACTCTTGTCAGGAACCTATTGAAACCAAAACTTGTGTCAGTGCATCACTGCACTCGAGTCCTGGGAAAGATGGTGGCATCATACGAGGCCATTCCATTCGGCAGGTTCCATGCGAGGACTTTCCAATGGGACCTACTGGACAAGTGGTCCGGGTCACATTTACAGATGCATTGGTTGATCACCCTGTCCCCCAGGGTCAGGGTATCACTCTTGTGGTGGCTGCAGAGTGCTCACCTTCTCGAGGGACGCAGATTCAGCATTCAGGGCTGGATCCTGGTGACCACAGACGCAAGCCTCCAAGGTTGGGGAGCAGTCACACAGGGAAGAAATTTCCAAGGTCTTTGGTCAAGTCAAGAGACTTGTCTTCACATCAACATCCTGGAACTAAGGGCCATATACAATGCCCTACGTCAAGCGGAGACCTTACTTTGCGACCAACCGGTTCTGATCCAGTCAGACAACGTCACCGCAGTGGCTCATGTAAACCGCCAAGGCGGCACAAGAAGCAGAGTGGCGATGGCACAAGCCACCAGAATTCTTTGCTGGGTGGAGAATCACGCAAGCGCACTGTCAGCAGTGTTCATTCCGGGAGTGGACAACTGGGAAGCAGACATCCTCAGCAGACACGACCTACATCCGGGAGAGTGGGGACTTCATCAGGAAGTCTTTGCACAGATTACAAGTCGGTGGGAACTGCCACAGATAGACATGATGCCGTCCCGGCTCAACAAAAAGCTACAGAGGTATTGCGCAAGGTCAAGAGACCCTCAGGCAGTAGCTGTAGACGCCCTAGTGACACCGTGGGTGTTCCGGTCGGTCTATGTATTTCCTCCTCTTCCTCTCATACCCAAGGTGTTGAGGATAATAAGACAAAGAGGAGTGAGAACAATCCTCATTGTTCCGGATTGGCCACGGAGGACCTGGTATCCGGATCTGCAGGAAATGCTCACAGAAGATCTGTGGCCTCTCCCTCTAAGACAGGACCTGTTGCATCAGGGGCCCTGTCTGTTCCAAGACTTACCGCAGCTGCGTTTGACGGCATGGCGGTTGAATGCCGGATCCTAGCATTCCGGTTGAGGTCATCCCTACGCTGATAAAGGCTAGGAAGGATGTAACGTTAAAACATTACACCGTATATGGCGAAATTATGTTTCTTGGTGTGAGGCCAGGAATGCTCCTACGAAAGAATTCCATCTGGGCCGTTTCCTTCACTTCCTACAAACTGGAGTGAATTTGGGCCTAAAATTAGGCTCTATTAAGGTCCAGATTTCGGCCTTATCCATTTTCTTTCAAAAAGAATTGTCTTCTCTTCCAGAAGTTCAGACTTTTGTAAAAGGAGTGCTGCATATTCAGCCTCCTTTTGTGCCTCCGGTGGCACCTTGGGACCTTAACGTGGTGTTAAGTTTTCTAAAATTACACTGGTTTGAACCACTTAAAACAGTGGAGTTAAAATATCTCACATGGAAGGTGGTCATGTTATTAGCCTTGGCTTCGGCTAGGCGAGTGTCGGAATTAGCGGCTTTGTCACATAAAAGCCCATATTTGGTATTTCATGTGGATAGAGCGGAATTGCAGACCCGTCCTCAATTCCTACCAAAAGTGGTCTCATCTTTTCATATGAACCAACCTATTGTGGTGCCTGTGGCTACGCGTGACTTGGAGGATTCCGAGTTACTTGATGTGGTTAGGGCTTTGAAAATTTACGTGGCCAGGACGGCTAGAGTCAGGAAAACTGAAGCGCTGTTTGTCCTGTATGCAACCAACAATATTGGTGCCCCTGCTTCAAAGCAGGCAATTGCACGCCGTATTTGTAACACGATTCAGCAAGCGCATTCTATGGCTGGATTGCAGTTACTGAAATCGGTCAAGGCCCATTCCACGAGGAAAGTGGGCTCTTCTTGGGCGGCTGCCCGAGGGGTCTCGGCACTACAGCTGTGTCAAGCTGCTACTTGGTCGGGTTCACACACCTTTGCAAAATACTATAAGTTTGATACCCTGGCTGAGGAGGAACTCATGTTTGCTCAATCGGTGCTGCAGAGTCATCCGCACTCTCCCGCCCGTTTTGGAGCATTGGTATAATCCCCATGGTCCTTACGGAGTCCCCAGCATCCTCTAGGACGTTAGAGAAAATAAGATTTTAAACCTACTGGTAAATCTTTTTCTCGTAGTCCGTAGAGGATGCTGGGCGCCCGTCCCAAGTGCGGACTACTTCTGCAATACTTGTATATAGTTATTGCTTCAATAAGGGTTAGGTTATAGTTGCATCGGTCCTGCACTGATGCTATGTTGTTTTTTCATACTGATAACTGGGTAGTTTATCACAAGTTATACGGTGTGATTGGTGTGGCTGGTATGAATCTTGCCCTGGATTAACAAAATCCTTTCCTCATACTGTCCGTCTCCTCTGGGCACAGTTTCTCTAACTGTGGCATAGAGGGAGGAGCCAGTGCACACCCAGAACTAAAGTCTTTCTTAAAGTGCCCATGTCTCCTGTGGAGCCCGTCTATCCCCATGGTCCTTACGGAGTCCCCAGCATCCTCTACGGACTACGAGAAAAAGATTTACCGGTAGGTTTAAAATCTTATTTTCTACTTTATTCTTTTGTATCCTAGTTTATTACGACCAACTCTCATCCAAGGAGTTTGATATTCTACTACCTGCATGCAATTTAAATTGCTTAAATTGTTTATATGGTTGATTTGTCCTTCACAATCCATAATCTGCAACTTGGATGTACTTGTGTCATTGAAAATCTTATAATAAAAATGTATATACAGATACTCAACCTGTATATTGAAAAAAAAAAAAGTTATAAGACATATGCATTCAATATTTGAAGAAACAAAATAAAATAAAGCTATCTATTGGGTTTCACTAACAAGCACATTGGAAGACTTGACTACTGTTAAAAGACATGCATTACATGGTATAGAGCCACAAACCACAATGTAGTAAAATAAAAACAAACTTACATGTGTATCAAACCTATGTGAGGCTTACATTGATAGTGCAAGATCAACACTCTATCAACTGTGCAAACTAGACTGCACATAAATGCCATAAAATTTATCTGAGATTTTAGTAAATAAGGCCCGTTGCTGTCCGGGTCACGCAGCCGTCACGGCCCGCCCCCATACGGTCCGGTCATGTCTGCGTTGTCCTGACTGTGCCCCCAAAATGGCGGCACAACGCCGCTGGCCCGACTCCTCCTGCCCAGTGACCGCCTCTGCCTGTCAATCAGGCAGAGGCGCTCACTGGGCAGAGACCTGATCTCCTGTTGTGTGAATATGCACAGCAGGGATCAGGTCTGAATTAGGCCCTATATACAGCTGTCAGTAAGGCAGGGATGTGCTGCTGCCAGTGAGGCAGGGATGTGCTGCTGGTAGTGAAGCAGTGATGTGCTGCTGTCAGCGAAGCAGTGCTGTGCTGCTGTCAGCGAGACAGGGATGTGCTGCTGTCAGCGAGGCAGGGATGTGCTGCTGTCAGCGAAGCAGGGATGTGTTGCTGTCAGCGAAGCAGGGATGTGCTGCTGTCAGCGAAGCAGGGATGTGCTGCTGTCAGCGAGGCAGGGATGTGCTGCTGTCAGCGAGGCAGAGATGTGCTGCTGTCAGCGAGGCAGGGATGTGCTGCTATAAGTGAGGTAGGGATGTGCTGCTGTCATTGAAGCAGGAATGTGCTGCTGCAGTGAGGCAGAGATATGCAGCCCACTATCTCCCTATCACCCCTGCCTGAGTCACACACTTTCCCTGTCACCCCTGCCTCAGTTACCCACTATCTCCCAGTCACCGCTGCCTCAGTCAACCACTATATCTGCGATCCCTGCCTCAGTCACCCACTATACCAGTCACCCCTGCTTTAGTCACCCACTGTCACCCTATCACCCCTGCTTCAGTCACCCACTATCCCTGTCAACCCTGCCTCAGTCACCCACTATCTCCCAGTCACCCCTGCCTCAGTCAGCCACTATCCCTGTCACCCCTGCCTCAGTCTCTTACTGTCCCTGTCACCCCTGCCACAGTCATCCACTATCTCCCTATCACCCCTGCCTTAGTCATTTATTATACCTGTCACCCACTTTCTTCCCATACTTACCCAACCCCTTCCTATCACCCCTCCCTCAGTAACCCACTATCTCCCTGTCACCCACTATCTCCCAGTCACCCCGGCCTCAGTCACCCACTATCTCCCACTCATACATGCTTCAGTCACCCACTATCTCCCAGTCATCCCTGCCTCAGTCACCTACTGACACCAGTGCAGACATTTCTGCTGCGGCCTCTCCACTCTCCAGCGTGAACGTCCTGACGACTGAGGAAATCCGCTTCCTAGTTGAGGACTCCGGGAATGAACACTGCCGATATTGCTGTCAGATGACTTTCTACCCAACTGAGGATTTTTGATACTTCCAGCTTTGCCATGCAGTTTCGAGTGCCGCCTTGATGATTTGTGTACACTACCGTGGTGGCGTTGTCAGATTGTACTTGAACAGGCTTGTTCTGTACTAGAGGCAGGGCCAGTGTCAATTAATTGAACACTGCCTGCAATTCCAGAATGTATATCAGGAGGAGAGATTCCTCCCTGGTCCACCGACCCTGTAGAAAGTGTTGCTCCAACACCATGGCCCAGCCCAAAAGACTGGCATCCATTGTCAGGAGGACACAGTTGGAGATCCAGAAGGGATGGCCCCTGCTCAACTGTTGGTCCTGTAGCCACCAGCTCAGTGTCAGACGAACCTCCGGAGTCAAGGAGATCATTTGAGACATCATCCGATGAGGCAGGCCGTCCCACTTGGAGAGGATTAACCTCTGCAGAGGGCGGTAATGAAATTGAGCGTACTCTACCATATCGAAAGCCGACACCATGAGGTCTAGTACTTGCATCGCCGTGTGTATCAACACTCTTGGGCGAGAGAGGACGATACTGTCCTGAATTTTCAGGACTTTCTCTGGAGACAGAAACAATTGTTGGCTGTGTGTGTCCAGCAGTGCCCCTAGGTGCACAATGTTCCGAGCAGGGACCAGCGAGGACTTTTTTCAGTTGATGAGCCACCCGTGGACTTTTAGGAATTGGACCGCCAGTTCCAGATAACTGTGGAGAACCTCTTGGGAGTTCACCAGGATCAGCAAGTCGTCCAGATTTGGCAGGATCCTGATTCTCTGATGGTGAAGGGTCGTCATCACGGCCATGACCTTGGTGAATATCCGAGGTGCCGTGGCCAAACCAGAAGGCAGGACTTGAAATCCAAAAACAAACCAGGCACAACACTGCTTAGCTTCCATCATCAGATGAGATTAGACCAGTGGCGTAACTACTGCCCCCGCAGTCCTCGCGGTGGCTTGGGGGCGAGGGGCTGCGGGGGCACCACTGATTTACAGCAGACTGACATGCGGACGAGCGTCCGCATGTCAGTCTGCAGTCTCCTTCCCTCCGCCGCTTTTTGGAGGGACACGGAGGGCACACAGCGCGCCTCCCTGTGTCCCTCCTGCTGCATCATCTCCGGCGACCGCGGGTCTAATAGGGGGAAGTGCCGTCCGTGAGCTCTAATTGGCTCACGAACCGGCACTTCCCCCTATTAGACCCGCGGCCGCCAGAGATGATGCAGCAGGAGGGACACAGGAGAGACGAGCTGTGCCCTCCGTGTCCCTCCAAAAAGCGACGGCGGGGGGGGGGGGGGGTAAATATCTGGCACTGGGGGCATATATGGCACGGGGGGGGGGGAGGAATATCTGGCACTGGGGCATTTCTGGCACTGGGGGGAATATCTGGCACTGGGGGCATATCTGGCACTGGGGGGGATATCTGGCACTGGGGCATATATGGCACTGGGGGGGGGTATCTGGCACTGGGGGCATATATGGCACGGGGGGCATATATGGCACTGGGGGGAATATCTGGCACTGGGGGCATATATGGCACTGGGGGGGAATATCTGGCACTGGGGGCATATGTGTACCTGGCACATGGGGGGGGGACTATATTTGGCACTGGGGCATGTAAGTACCTGGCACCGTGGGGGAATATCTGGCACTGGGGACATATGTAGCACTGGGAGCACAGCCCTAGCAACAAGGACTACCTCCTAGCAACGAGCATGACACCCAGTGCATGAAACATCTGGCAACGAGCATGACACCCAGTGCATGAAACACCTGGCAACGAGCATGACACCCAGTGCATGAAACCCCTGGCAACGAGCATGACACCCTGAGCATGAAAACCCCTGGCACCGTGCATGGAACCAAGAGCATGAAACCCCTGGCAACGAGCATGACACCCAGTGCATGAAACCCCTGACAACGAGCAGGTAATTGAAAAGTAATTAGAAGCCTTACTGTAGGACTTAATGTGTAATGGGCATTACGGTGTGTGGCATAATGTATCACGGACATTGCGGTGTGTGTCATAATGTGTCGCAGGCATTACGGTGTATGGTATACTATATCGCGGGCATTGTGATATGTGGTATAATGTCTCAGGGTCATTGCAGTGTGTGGCATAATGTATCACGGACATTGCGGTGTGTGTCATAATGTGTCAGGCATTACGGTGTGTGGTATACTATATCACGGGCATTGTGGTATGTGGTATAATGTCAGGGTCATTGCAGTGTGGCATAATACATAACGGGCATTGCGATGTGTGGCATAGGGTATAACGGGCAGGGCATTGCGGTATGTGTCACAGGCATTACGGTGTATGGTATACTATATCACGGGCATTGTGGTATAATGTCTCAAGGTCATTGCAGTGTGTGGCATAATGTGTCACAGGCATTGTATGTGCTATAATGTATCGGGCATTGCAGTGTGTGGCATAATGTATCACGGACATTGCGGTGTGTGTCATAATGTGTCACAGACATTGTATGTGCTATAATGTATCAGGGGCATTGCAGTGTGTAGCATAATGTATAACGGGCATTGCGATTCCTGTCATAATGTGTCACAGGCATTACGGTGTGTGGCATAATGTGTCACAGACATTACGGTGTGTGGCATAATGTGTCGGGGGCATTACAGTGTGTGCATATTGTGTCGTGTATTATTGTGTGCGGCATAATGTCTAAGGGCCATTGCAGTATGTGGCATAATGTATACTGGGCATTACTATAAGGAGGAAAAATGACAAATAATGTAAGGGGCATGAATCAGGATTATTTTTCTTTCCTGTGGTGGCCAACGTATGGGCGTGCAGGTTGCAAAACTGGGGTATAAGGTAGTCTTTTCCTGCAATGCCACGCCCCTTTATGCGAAACCACGCCCACTCCAACAAAACCACACCCCTTTTTTGACGCGCGCGCCTTAGGCGAGCGCATATTTATCCCTTTCTTGCTCCCAATTATGGAGCATGAAGGGGGGGGGGGGGGGGCGCCGAAGAATTTTTTGGCTTGGGGGAGAAAAATTTCTAGTTACGCCACTGGATTGGACATATCCAGTGTGATGCGGCTGTAGATGATTTTTGCTGTTTCTAACTTCTACATCAATGAATAAGTTTCAAAATAGAATGCATCAAGAGAACGGTGTTGGTAGTATAAAACTACCTACAGCACCTGGTATTCCCAGGTGGTCTCACATCCAAGAACAAACCAGGCCTAAGATCAGGTGATATTGGGCATATACAGTGTGGTGTGGCTGTAGATGAGCTTAGTGGTTTCAGTTAGAGTTCTTCTACTTCTAACTACTCGTACATAAATGAATAAGCGGACGATTTATTAAACCTGGTGAAATGATAATTTGCATGGTGATAAAGTACCAGCCAATCAGCTCCTAATTGCCATGTCACAGGCTGGGTTTGAAAAATGACAGTTAGGAGCTGACTGGCTGGTACTTTATCACCTTGCACTTTATCAGTTCACCAGGCTTAATAGATCTGCCCCAATGTTTCAAAATGGAATGCATCAAGAGAACGGTGTTGGTATTGTAAAAATACACACAGCTCCTGGTATTTCCTGGTGGTCTCCCATCCAAGTACTAAAACCAGGACCAACACTGCTTAGCTTCCATGATCAGGAGAGATTGGGCAAATCCAGTGTGCTGTGGCTGTAGATGAGCTTGTGGTTTCTGTTAGAGCTTTTCTACTTCTAACTTCTGGTACATAAATGAATATGTGTAAAAATTAAATGTACAGTACCAAGAAAAGGGTGTTGGTAGTTTAAAAACACCTAAAGAATCTGATAATACATGGATGGGAGACTGCTTGGTAGTAACAAAGTCCAATACTGCTTTGCTTCAAAGATCAAATGAGATTGGGCATATCCAGTGTGGTGTGGCTTTAGATAGGCTTTGTGGTTTCTGTTAGAGCTCTTCTACTTCTAACTACTGGTACATTAATGAATATGTATAAGGTTGTAGTTTATCCAATATCCCTTTACTACCTTACCTCCCCCCCCTCCCCTCCCCTCCCCTCCTTATAGCTTCCTTTGTTCTCTCCTCCTCGTGTGTGCGTTATTTGTTTTCTCATACGTCCTAGAGGATGCTGGGATCACATTAAGAACCATGGGGTATAGACGGGATCCGCAGGAGACATGGGCACTTTAAGACTTTCAAAGGGTGTGAACTGTCTCCTCCCTCTATGCCCCTCCTCCAGACTCCAGTTTTAGAATTGTGCCCAGTGAGACTGGATGCACTACAGGGGAGCTCTACTGAGTTTCTCTGAAAAGACTTATGTTAGTTTTTCTTATTTTCAGGGAGGCTGCTGGCAACAGTCTCCCTGCTTCGTGGAACTTAGGGGAGAGAAGTATGACCAACTTCTAGTGAGTTCAATGGCTCTGCTTCTGGCTGACAGGACACCATTAGCTCCTGAGGGTGCTGATCGCTGGGTACGCCTAGATGCCCACTCCCGTAGCCTGCCATCACCCCCTTACAGAGCCAGAAGTCAGAAGACAGGCGAGTAGCAGAAGAACAGAAGACTTCTTCTCCAGTGACGGCATTCTGAGTTACCACGCAGCGAGCGGAATGCTGTGCGCCATGCTTCCACACACACACAGGCACTGCAGGGTGCAGGGCATGTGGGTGGGTGGGGGGGGGGCACCCTGGGCAGCATAAATTCCTCACAAAAGGCTGGCAAAAGTGGACATTAGTGCCTGGGCACTGTCCTTACCCCGCCAGCGTAATTAATTATTTGTTTCTGAGCGGGACAGAAGCGTGCCATTACAGCGGTGGGGCTTCTTCCTCACCTCACCAGCACATCTATAGAGCGTTACAAGTCTATCACTATAGAGTTTATTATTTCCCAGACTGTGTACTTTTGGCGCTGGGTTGTGAGCTGAAAAATCCTCTCTGTCCCTCTGACAGATTTACTGTAGGTCTATCCCCCATAAGCCGATGTGTCTGTGGGTACTTGGTACATGTGTGTCAACATGTCGGTGGCTGAATGTTTTTCCCAAGAGGAAACTATATTAGGAATGCAGACATATGATGGTGGCCCTGTTGGCACCAGCAATAACTGACTGGGTGAAAGTTTCAATAATATCAGAGTGAGGTTGGATAAATCTGTGTCCCAGACACAGACGTAGAGAATAGATGTGATGTTCATGGCTATGCTTCTTTTCCCTCAGGCCCGCAAAAATGTTACTACACACTGATACTGACTCGGATACTGATTCCTATGTCGACCATAATATTTCCTGATTAGATCCAATATTGGCAAGGAGCATTCAGTACATGATTGTGGATATTAAGGACATATTAACATCACTGAGGACCCTGCTGTTCCTGACAAAGGGGTCTATATGTATGTATATATAGATATATAATGAAAGCTGATGTAACGTTCCTCCATCTCTGTTTGAGAAAGTCTGGGCCAGCTCGACAAGATGGTTTCAAATCCCCAAAAGGTTTCCGATTGTTTATTCATTTCCTGCTGCGGACAGAATAAAGTGGGAGTCACCCCCTGTTCTGCACGGGGCCCTGTCACAAATCCAGCGGATCGTATGCAGGAAGCTACATTATTTCTAGTTATGTAACCACGGGTACATTACTTAGACCTGCCATTACATGCGCATGGGTGAGAAGTAGTATTCAAGAATTGGTCGAATACCTTGTCTTCCGATATAGATATCTTGGAGAGATGGGATACTCCTTACGTTGGATCATATCAAGGACACTGCAGCATACTTACGACTGCAAGGGATATAGGACTCTTGAGTTCACGGGCCAATTTCATGGCAGTCTCGGATAGGAGGGCATTGTGGATTCACCAAGGGAATGCTGATGCTGACTCCAAGAAGAAAGGGAGTCTCTTCCCTGTGAAGGTGAAGCCTTGTTTGGCAACGGCCTAGTTAATTTGATCTCGGCAGCTCCCGCAGGTAAGTCAACCTTCTTGCCCTATGTTCCCTCTCAACGGATGAAGACGCATCATTGTCTAACGCAGTCATTTTGTCCCAATAGATATGCAAGAAGTTAAGATTCCCCTTTCTTTGCAGGTAGAGGAAGGAGAAGAGGGAAGAGGTCTGTAGCCTCTTCAAGATCGCAGGAGCAGAGATCATCCTCTGCTTCTGCCAAATCCACTGCATGACGCTGGGGCTCTCTTGCAGGAGCCCACACCAGTGGGGGCACATCTAAAACACTTCAGTCAGTTCTGGATTAATTTGGACCTGGACTCGTGGGTTTTACAAATAGTGTCACAAGGGTACAAACTGGGGTTTCAAGACGTTCCCCCTCACCGATTGTTCAAATCGGCCTTAGTCAGCAGGGAGAAGGTTTTTATTCAAGCCTCTTCGTGCTCCCGAAGCCGGACGGCTCAGTCAGACCAATCTTAAATCTGAAATCCCTCAATTTCTACCTAAAGAAATTCAATTTCAAGATGGAATCTCTCAGGGTAGGGATCTCCAGTCCGGAGGAAGGAGATTTCATGGTTTTGGTAGACATAAGGATGCCTAATTACATGTTCCCGTTTAGCCACTGCATCAAGCTACCTGAGGTTTGCAATTCAGGATTGTCATTACCAATTTCAGACGTTGCCATTTGGTCTGTCCACGGCTCCGAGGATTTTCACCAGGGTGATGGTGGAAATGATGGTTCTCCTTCGCAAGCAAGGAGTCACAATTATGCCGCACTTGGATGATCTCCTGATAAAGGCGAGATCCAGGGACCAGTTGGTGCAAAACATCTACTCTCCCTGACAGTTCTTCAACAACATGGTTGGCTCCTAAACTTGCCAAAATCGCAGTTGGTCCCAATGACGCGGGATTTGTTTCTGGGAGTCATACTGGACACAGAAGAGGCTTTCTTCCAGTGGAAAGGCTATGGAGTTCCAGAGTCTGGTCAAACAAATTCTGAAACCAGCAAGAGTGTTAATCCATCAATGCATTCTGTTGCTGGGGAAGATGGTTGCGGCCTACGAGGCCATTCAGTTTGGCAGGTTCCATGCCAGAGTGTTCCAGTGGGACCTGTTGGACAAGTGGTCCGGATCCCACCTACACATGCACCGGAGGATAATCCTGTCTTCCAAGACCAGAATCTTACTCCATTGGTGGCTGCACAGTTCTCACCTCCTAGAGGGGCGATGGTTCGGGATCCAGGACTGGATCCTAGGGACCATGGATGCAACCCTCCGAGGCTGGGGAGCAGTCACACAGGGGGAAAACATCCAAGGAAGATGGTCAAGTCAGGAAAGTTTTCTCCACATAAATGTTCTGGAGTTAAGGGCCATTTAATAACTGCAGACACAGTACGCACTGGGACGGGTGCCCAGCATCCTCTACGGACTAAGAGAAAAGGATTTACCGGTAGGTATTAAAATCCTATTTTCTCTAACGTCCTAGAGGATGCTGGGGACTCCGTAAGGACCATGGGGATAGATAGGCTCCGCAGGAGACATGGGTACTTTAAGAAAGACTTTAGTTCTGGGTGTGCACTGGCTCCTCCCTCTATGCCCCTCCTCCAGACCTCAGTTTGATACTGTGCCCAGTGGAGACTGGGTGCTTTTCAGGAGCTCTCCTGAGCTTTCTGACAGAAAGTATTTTGTTAGGTTTTTAATTTTCAGGGAGCACTGCTGGCAACAGACTCCCTCATCGAGGGACTGAGGGGAGAGAAGCAGCCCTACTCTCTGAGTTGCAAGGTCCAGCTTCTTAGGCTACTGGACACCATTAGCTCCAGAGGGATTGGTACGCAGGATCTCACCCTCGCCGTCCGTCCCAGAGCCGCGCCTCCGTCCCCCTTGCAGAGCCGGAAGATAGAAGCCGGGTGAGTATGAGAAGAAAAGAAGACTTCAGAGGCGGCAGAAGACTTCATGATCTTCACTGAAGTAACGCACAGCACTGCAGCTGTGCGCCATTGCTCCCATACACCTCACACACTCCGGTCACTGTAAGGGTGCAGGGCGCAGGGGGGGGGGGGCACCCTGGGCAGCAATATAAACCTCTTTTTGGCAAAAATATAACACATATACAGCGGGGCACTGTATATATGTATGAGCCCCCGCCAATTTTACAGTTTAAGCGGGACAGAAGCCTGCCGCCGAGGGTGCGGGGCTTCTCCCTCAGCACTCACCAGCGCCATTTTTTCTTCACAGCACCGCTGAGAGGAAGCTCCCCGGACTCTCCCCTGCTTATACCACGGTAGACAAGAGAGTTGAAAAGAGGGGGGGGGGCACATAATTTGGCGCAAATTACATACAGCAGTACTACTGGGCAAACATTAAGTTACTGTGTATTCCTGGGTTATATAGCGCTGGGGTGTGTGCTGGCATACTCTCTCTCTGTCTCTCCAAAGGGCCTTGTGGGGAAACTGTCTTCAGAAAAAGCATTCCCTGTGTGTGTGGTGTGTTGGTACACGTGTGTCGACATGTCTGAGGAAGAAGGCTATATTAGAGAGGAGCAGGAGCAAATGAATGTGGTGTCTCCGCCGACAGCTGATTGGATGGATATGTGGAATGTTTTAAATGCTAGTGTAAACTCATTGCACAAAAGATTAGACAAGGCTGAAGCTTTGGGACAGTCAGGGTCTCAACCCATGCCTGATCCTATGTTGCAGGGACTGTCAGGGTCTCATAAGCGCCCACTATCCCAGATTGTTGACACAGATACAGACACGGATTCTGACTCCAGTGTCGATTACGATGATGCAAAGTTACAGCCAAAATTGGCAAAATCCATTCGATATATGATTATGGCAATAAAAGATGTTTTGCACATCACAGAGGAACCCCCTGTCCCTGACAAGAGGGTACATATGTACAAGGTGAAAAAGCCTGAGGTAACCTTTGAGGGGGTCACACGAGCTGAACGAGTTATGTGAAAAAGCTTGGGAATCTCCAGATAAAAGACTGCAGATTTCCAAAAGGATTCTTATGGCGTATCCTTTCCCATCAATGGATAGGTTACGATGGGAATCCTCCCCTAGGGTGGACAAAGCATTAACACGCTTATCCAAGAAGGTAGCCCTCCCGTCCCAGTATACGGCTACCCTCAAAGAGTCTGCTGACCGCAAACAGGAGATTACCCTGAAGTCCATTTATACACATTCAGGTACCTTACTCAGACCGGCAATTGCGTCGGCCTGGGTGTGTAGTGCTGTAGCGGCATGGACGGATACCTTATCTGAGGGGATGGATACCCTAGATAAGGATACTATTTTATTGACCCTGGGGCATATAAGAGATGCTGTCCTATATATGTGTGTATGCAAACTACAGGTGGTGCTGCAGGGCTCACACCCTTTTACTTGTCTTGTAGAGCAACTCTGGAGCTGTTTCTGGGTCCAGCTGCTGCAAGAAATCAGCTTGAATGCTTCAGGGGCTGGGGCATGGCCAACATGAGCCCACACTGATGGGGGGTGGGGGTGTATAAAGCGATTTAGGGGTCATCCAAGCGCAACCCCACAAAGGCCGCCATGCCCTGCGTGACCCTTTTCTCTTTTCATATGCAGACGAGGGTTGCAGCCAACTATGCCCACTGCTTGGATGACATCACTATATGCAAATCCATCTGCTGCAGGCCTTCCCCCAGGAATGCTTGCAGTAGTTGTTGCATTTGGTTTGTTGTTTGGGGGTGCTTCAGTATTAGGCAGCCTTCTGCCCTCCCACATTCGTCTGAAAATGTGTTCTCCCTGCAGTTGTTGTTCCCAGATGAGAGTTCCCTTGTGCTTCCTCAGTTGAATCTCCTTAACTTGACAGGGGTGTGCCCGAGCAGCCGCCCTCCACAGCCCTATCCCAACACATACTTATCTTGCATATGAGATCTCTTGATCATGAAGATAGTTCTCACAGGGTGAGGTTCATCCATTACATTTTAAAGTAGGAAGGTACAAATTACATATTCAAATTACATATATGTGCTGGATTCAAATGTTTTCCCTCCTTCCTTTCTCAATTGTGCCCATCAGCAGCTATTCTAATGTTGCTGCCAATGGGTGTGACGCATTCATTTCTTCTGTGGGGTACACTGGACTCCACAAGGATTCACATTGTATATGTACACCAGAGTAGGATCTTGATCTGAGGCACCAACAGGCTCAAAGCTTTTGACTGTTCCCAAGATGCTCAGCGCCCCCTCCTCTATAACCTCGCTTCCATGAACAGGGAGCTCAGTTTGTAGTTGGTGCCTTCAGTAGCAGGCCACTTAACAGGGGGCTGCCTCAGGCAGCCTATTCTTAGCTATTAATTTTGGCAAGAAAAGAAGAACTTTTTTTATAAGAATCTACAAGGGCTGCAGCAGGCTAGGTCTAATAGACCTCTTTACTGCAGCTCCATCACTCCCAGTGGCGCAGTATACTCCCGTGCCCCGGTTGCTGGGTCACTGCAGCGGAGGCTCCGGTTTCTTCCTAAGGTCAGTCACACACACACCGCCCTCCGGGATCACGAGGCCGCTGATGGGGGCGGGCCGTGTGCGCACTGGCGTGGACACTGATTACTGGGCAGCCGCTCCACTAGCCACCAGGGACAGTTAAGGAGCACAGCTCTGGGGTTTTTTCTCCTATATTAACCCCATTTTGTACTACCCGCAGTGCATTGTGATAGGTAATGGGGCCTGATTCAGGTTGGATCGCAATCCAACTGCAAAAACTGCTAAGAGCATACGCCTGCATTTTCTGCGGCACCCCGCAGATAATGCGATCACCTCTGCCTGTGAATCGGTGAAGGGGGGGGGAGGGGGGTCAACAACACTCCATTTCCAAGTCGGAGATGGAGCGGTGCGGGGGCACGGCTTCAAAATGGGGTCGGCAACGGAGAAACAGGAGGCGTGGTCAGAGCAGCTGCAGACATCACATGGGCCGGACTCTGCCAGTTTAATGTGAAAACAAGGTGATATCTAATTAGCACACAGGTAAGAAATTACGAAAATCTTTATTTAAGGGTGAAGATGTTTCTCACAAAATCGTTGCCCCAATGCATCATTGAAATTCAAGCTGGAAAGATGATTTTAATATATCACTTGTACATTTGTATTGCTCTTCTGGTGACAATGTAGTTTGTTTTTGTCAATTACCATTTTAATAATAGGGTAAAGAAAATTAAGTGGATTTTTGAAAGAAAACAATACTGTCAATATACTATTAAAACAAATTAAAATGGTAAAAGTTATTGTACTTTAAGTAAAAATAAAAGAGCCAAAATATCAATCCCAGTTTTGGATTACTTTAATTAACAAAAAAAAAAAAGCATACAGCAGAGGATAGTTTCAATCTGCCTACCTCTGGGTTATGAGCCCAGCATGCTTCCATTGCTGTACTCTGCTGCACATGTAAGTGCAAGAGATCCTGAAGCACTCACTCATCATGGGAAAGTACCAATGTGTTTCTTCGTTGGTTGATGGAAGAAACATCTTACAAAAACTCTCCAGATTATTGACTTTTTAAAGTTTTTCTAGGAAACGTTTTAGATGAATGCTTATTAGCCCTTGTCAGTATATACTTTCGCAATGTGTCTCTGTGGCGCAATCAGTTAGTGTGTACGGCTATTAACCAAAAGGTTGGTGGTTCAATCCCACCCAGGTACGTAATTGACCTTGTTATCAGATTTTGGTGATCTTTAAGTAGACAAGTCAAAATTTCAAACCCCCTGTTATGGTGTAGGGTACCTGGCCTTCTCTGATGTAATCAGAGTTAGATTTGATTCACTGATTTTATAAAAACAGCTAGGAAGCACAATTTAGCAGTGGGTTGCAGAGAAAAAGAAATATGCTGGCAAAAAAATCCATTTGAGTGATTAAACAGCTCTTCATTTTCTGGCTTTATTTTTATGCTAACAAATTTGTTCTCTGAAAAGTGTCCACAAAGCCAAGTCTCTGATTAACACCTTTGTAGGGATGGTTTTTCACCTATTACTAAATTAAACTTGCTTCATTGGAAAGGCAGCAAGATGCATCCTCATTTCAATGTCTACTGAAATAATACAGGTTGACACCAGGAAACATTAACGCCACTGCATCCTTGCTGCTTTCTCATGTGGAAGTCTGTTTAATGTGAAAACAAGGTGATATCTAATTAGCACACAGGTAAGGAATTAAGAAAATCTTTATTATAGGGTGAATATGTTTCTCACAAAATCGTTGCCCCAATGCATCATTGAAATTCAAGCTGGAAAGATGATTTTAATATATCACTTGTACATTTTGTATTGCTCTTCTGGTGACAATGTAGTTTGTTTTTGTCAATTACCATTTTAATAATAGGGTAAAGAAAATGAAGTGGATTTTTGAAAGAAAACAATACTGTCAATATACTATTAAAACAAATTAAAATGGTAAAAGTTATTGTACTTTAAGTAAAAATAAAAGAGCCAAAATATCAATCCCAGTTTTGGATTACTTTAATTAACAAAAAAAAATGCATATAGCAGAGGATAGTTTCAATCTGCCTACCTCTGGGTTATGGGCCCAGCATGCTTCCATTGCAGTACTCTGCTGCACATGTAAGTGCAAGAGATCCTGAAGCACTCACTCATCATGGGAAAGTACCAATGTGTTTCTTTGTTGGTTGATGGAAGAAACATCTTACAAAAACTCTCCAGATTATTGACTTTTTAAAGTTTTTCTAGGAAACGTTTTAGATGAATGCTTATTAGCCCTTGTCAGTATATACTTTCGCAATGTGTCTCTGTGGCGCAATCAGTTAGTGTGTACGGCTATTAACCAAAAGGTTGGTGGTTCAATCCCACCCAGGTACGTAATTGACCTTGTTATCAGATTTTGGTGATCTTTAAGTAGACAAGTCAAAATTTCAAACCCCCTGTTATGGTGTAGGGTACCTGGCCTTCTCTGATGTAATCAGAGTTAGATTTGATTCACTGATTTTATAAAAACAGCTAGGAAGCACAATTTAGCAGTGGGTTGCAGAGAAAAAGAAATATGCTGGCAAAAAAATCCATTTGAGTGATTAAACAGCTCTTCATTTTCTGGCTTTATTTTTATGCTAACAAATTTGTTCTCTGAAAAGTGTCCACAAAGCCAAGTCTCTGATTAACACCTTTGTAGGGATGGTTTTTCACCTATTACTAAATTAAACTTGCTTCATTGGAAAGGCAGCAAGATGCATCCTCATTTCAATGTCTACTGAAATAATACAGGTTGACACCAGGAAACATTAACGCCACTGCATCCTTGCTGCTTTCTCATGTGGAAGTCTGTTTAATGTGAAAACAAGGTGATATCTAATTAGCACACAGGTAAGGAATTAAGAAAATCTTTATTATAGGGTGAATATGTTTCTCACAAAATCGTTGCCCCAATGCATCATTGAAATTCAAGCTGGAAAGATGATTTTAATATATCACTTGTACATTTTGTATTGCTCTTCTGGTGACAATGTAGTTTGTTTTTGTCAATTACCATTTTAATAATAGGGTAAAGAAAATGAAGTGGATTTTTGAAAGAAAACAATACTGTCAATATACTATTAAAACAAATTAAAATGGTAAAAGTTATTGTACTTTAAGTAAAAATAAAAGAGCCAAAATATCAATCCCAGTTTTGGATTACTTTAATTAACAAAAAAAAATGCATATAGCAGAGGATAGTTTCAATCTGCCTACCTCTGGGTTATGGGCCCAGCATGCTTCCATTGCAGTACTCTGCTGCACATGTAAGTGCAAGAGATCCTGAAGCACTCACTCATCATGGTAAAGTACCAATGTGTTTCTTTGTTGGTTGATGGAAGAAACATCTTACAAAAACTCTCCAGATTATTGACTTTTTAAAGTTTTTCTAGGAAACGTTTTAGATGAATGCTTATTAGCCTTTGTCAGTAGGAACTTTTGCAAAGTGTCTCTGTGGCGCAATCAGTTAGTATGTATGGCTATTAACCAAAAGGTTGGTGGTTCAATCCCACCCAGGTACCTAATTGACCTTGTTATCAGATTTTGGTGATCTTTAAGTAGACAAGTCAAATTTCATACCCCCTGTTATGGTGTAGGGTACCTGGCCTTCTCTGATGTAATCAGAGTTAGATTTGATTCAGTGATTTTATAAAAACACCTAGGAAGCACAATTTAGCAGTGGGTTGCAGAGAAAAAGAAATATGCTGGCAAAAAAATCAAATTGCGTGATTAAACAGCTCTTCATTTTCTGGCTTTATTTTTATGCTAACAAATTTGTTCTCTGAAAAGTGTCCACAAAGCCAAGTCTCTGATTAACACCTTTGTAGGGATGGTTTTTCACCTATTACTAAATTAAACTTGCTTCATTGGAAAGGCAGCAAGATGCATCCTCATTTCAATGTCTACTGAAATAATACAGGTTGACACCAGGAAACATTAACGCCACTGCATCCTTGCTGCTTTCTCATGTGGAAGTCTGTTTAATGTGAAAACAAGGTGATATCTAATTAGCACACAGGTAAGAAATTACGAAAATCTTTATTTAAGGGTGAAGATGTTTCTCACAAAATCGTTGCCCCAATGCATCATTGAAATTCAAGCTGGAAAGATGATTTTAATATATCACTTGTACATTTGTATTGCTCTTCTGGTGACAATGTAGTTTGTTTTTGTCAATTACCATTTTAATAATAGGGTAAAGAAAATGAAGTGGATTTTTGAAAGAAAACAATACTGTCAATATACTATTAAAACAAAATAAATGGTAAAAGTTATTGTACTTTAAGTAAAAATAAAAGAGCCAAAATATCAATCCCAGTTTTGGATTACTTTAATTAACAAAAAAAAATGCATATAGCAGAGGATAGTTTCAATCTGCCTACCTCTGGGTTATGAGCCCAGCATGCTTCCATTGCTGTACTCTGCTGCACATGTAAGTGCAAGAGATCCTGAAGCACTCACTCATCATGGGAAAGTACCAATGTGTTTCTTCGTTGGTTGATAGAAGAAACATCTTACAAAAACTCTCCAGATTATTGACTTTTTTAAGTTTTTCTAGGAAACGTTTTAGATGAATGCTTATTAGCATTTGTCAGTATGTACTTTTGCAAAGTGTCTCTGTGGCGCAATCAGTTAGTGTGTAAGGCTATTAACCAAAAGGTTGGTGGTTCAATCCCACCCAGGGACGTAATTGACCTTGTTATCAGATTTTGGTGATCTTTAAGTAGACAAGTCAAATTTCATACCCCCTGTTATGGTGTAGGGTACCTGGCCTTCTCTGATGTAATCAGAGTTAGATTTGATTCAGTGATTTTATAAAAACAGCTAGGAAGCACAATTTAGCAGTGGGTTGCAGAGAAAAAGAAAAATGCTGGCAAAAAAATCCATTTGAGTGATTAAACAGCTCTTCATTTTCTGGCTTTATTTTTATGCTAACAAATTTGTTCTCTGAAAAGTGTCCACAAAGCCAAGTCTCTGATTAACACCTTTGTAGGGATGGTTTTTCACCTATTACTAAATTAAACTTGCTTCATTGGAAAGGCAGCAAGATGCATCCTCATTTCAATGTCTACTGAAATAATACAGGTTGACACCAGGAAACATTAACGCCACTGCATCCTTGCTGCTTTCTCATGTGGAAGTCTGTTTAATGTGAAAACAAGGTGATATCTAATTAGCACACAGGTAAGGAATTAAGAAAATCTTTATTTAAGGGTGAAGATGTTTCTCACAAAATCGTTGCCCCAATGCATCATTGAAATTC
The DNA here is from genome assembly GCF_028390025.1 of Pseudophryne corroboree. Classification (NCBI taxonomy): domain Eukaryota; kingdom Metazoa; phylum Chordata; class Amphibia; order Anura; family Myobatrachidae; genus Pseudophryne; species Pseudophryne corroboree. The sequence goes on along the minus strand of NW_026967770.1, from coordinate 161,239 downwards.
AAGCTGGAAAGATGATTTTAATATATCACTTGTACATTTTGTATTGCTCTTCTGGTGACAATGTAGTTTGTTTTGGTCAATTACCATTTTAATAATAGGGTAAAGAAAATGAAGTGGATTTTTGAAAGAAAACAATACTGTCAATATACTATTAAAACAAATTAAAATGGTAAAAGTTATTGTACTTTAAGTAAAAATAAAAGAGCCAAAATATCAATCCCAGTTTTGGATTACTTTAATTAACAAAAAAAATGCATATAGCAGAGGATAGTTTCAATCTGCCTACCTCTGGCTTATGGGCCCAGCATGCTTCCATTGCAGTACTCTGCTGCACATGTAAGTGCAAGAGATCCTGAAGCACTCACTCATCATGGGAAAGTACCAATGTGTTTCTTCGTTGGTTGATGGAAGAAACATCTTACAAAAACTCTCCAGATTATTGACTTTTTAAAGTTTTTCTAGGAAACGTTTTAGATGAATGCTTATTAGCCTTTGTCAGTAGGAACTTTTGCAAAGTGTCTCTGTGGCGCAATCAGTTAGTATGTATGGCTATTAACCAAAAGGTTGGTGGTTCAATCCCACCCAGGGACATAATTGACCTTGTTATCAGATTTTGGTGATCTTTAAGTAGACAAGTCAAATTTCATACCCCCTGTTATGGTGTAGGGTACCTGGCCTTCTCTGATGTAATCAGAGTTAGATTTGATTCAGTGATTTTATAAAAACATCTAGGAAGCACAATTTAGCAGTGGGTTGCAGAGAAAAAGAAATATGCTGGCAAAAAAATCAAATTGCGTGATTAAACAGCTCTTCATTTTCTGGCTTTATATTTATGCTAACAAATTTGTTCTCTGAAAAGTGTCCACAAAGCCAAGTCTCTGATTAACACCTTTGTAGGGATGGTTTTTCACCTATTACTAAATTAAACTTGCTTCATTGGAAAGGCAGCAAGATGCATCCTCATTTCAATGTCTACTGAAATAATACAGGTTGACACCAGGAAACATTAACGCCACTGCTTCCTTGCTGCTTTCTCATGTGGAAGTCTGTTTAATGTGAAAACAAGGTGATATCTAATTAGCACACAGGTAAGGAATTAAGAAAATCTTTATTTAAGGGTGAAGATGTTTCTCACAAAATCGTTGCCCCAATGCATCATTGAAATTCAAGCTGGAAAGATGATTTTAATATATCACTTGTACATTTTGTATTGCTCTTCTGGTGACAATGTAGTTAGTTTTTGTCAATTACCATTTTAATAATAGGGTAAAGAAAATTAAGTGGATTTTTGAAAGAAAACAATACTGTCAATATACTATTAAAACAAATTAAAATGGTAAAAGTTATTGTACTTTAAGTAAAAATAAAAGAGCCAAAATATCAATCCCAGTTTTGGATCACTTTAATTAACAAAAAAAAAAAGCATACAGCAGAGGATAGTTTCAATCTGCCTACCTCTGGGTTATGAGCCCAGCATGCTTCCATTGCTGTACTCTGCTGCACATGTAAGTGCAAGAGATCCTGAAGCACTCACTCATCATGGGAAAGTACCAATGTGTTTCTTCGTTGGTTGATGGAAGAAACATCTTACAAAAACTCTCCAGATTATTGACTTTTTAAAGTTTTTCTAGGAAACGTTTTAGATGAATGCTTATTAGCCCTTGTCAGTATATACTTTCGCAATGTGTCTCTGTGGCGCAATTAGTTAGTGTATACGGCTATTAACCAAAAGGTTGGTGGTTCAATCCCACCCAGGTACGTAATTGACCTTGTTATCAGATTTTGGTGATCTTTAAGTAGACAAGTCAAAATTTCAAACCCCCTGTTATGGTGTAGGGTACCTGGCCTTCTCTGATGTAATCAGAGTTAGATTTGATTCAGTGATTTTATAAAAACAGCTAGGAAGCACAATTTAGCATTGGGTTGCAGAGAAAAAGAAATATGCTGGCAAAAAAATCCATTTGAGTGATTAAACAGCTCTTCATTTTCTGGCTTTATTTTTATGCTAACAAATTTGTTCTCTGAAAAGTGTCCACAAAGCCAAGTCTCTGATTAACACCTTTGTAGGGATGGTTTTTCACCTATTACTAAATTAAACTTGCTTCATTGGAAAGGCAGCAAGATGCATCCTCATTTCAATGTCTACTGAAATAATACAGGTTGACACCAGGAAACATTAACGCCACTGCATCCTAATCACTCAAATGGTTTTTTTTGCCAGCATATTTCTTTTTCTCTGCAACCCACTGCTAAATTGTGCTTCCTAGCTGTTTTTATAAAATCACTGAATCAAATCTAACTCTGATTACATCAGAGAAGGCCAGGTACCCTACACCATAACAGGGGGTTTGAAATTTTGACTTGTCTACTTAAAGATCACCAAAATCTGATAACAAGGTCAATTACGTACCTGGGTGGGATTGAACCACCAACCTTTTGGTTAATAGCCGTACACACTAACTGATTGCGCCACAGAGACACATTGTGAAAGTATATACTGACAAGGGCTAATAAGCATTCATCTAAAACGTTTCCTAGAAAAACTTTAAAAAGTCAATAATCTGGAGAGTTTTTGTAAGATGTTTCTTCCATCAACCAACGAAGAAACACATTGGTACTTTCCCATGATGAGTGAGTGCTTCAGTATCTCTTGCACTTACATGTGCAGCAGAGTACAGCAATGGAAGCATGCTGGGCCCATAACCCAGAGGTAGGCAGATTGAAACTATTCTCTGCTATATGCATTTTTTTGTTTGTTAATTAAAGTAATCCAAAACTGGGATTGATATTTTGGCTCTTTTATTTTTACTTAAAGTACAATAACTTTTACCATTTTAATTTGTTTTAATAGTATATTGACAGTATTGTTTTCTTTCAAAAATCCACTTAATTTTCTTTACCCTATTATTTAAATGGTAATTGACAAAAACAAACTACATTGTCACCAGAAGAGCAATTCAAAATGTACAAGTGATATATTAAAATCATCTTTCCAGCTTGAATTTCAATGATGCATTGGGGCAACGATTTTGTGAGAAACATCTTCACCCTTAAATAAAGATTTTCTTAATTCCTTACCTGTGTGCTAATTAGATATCACCTTGTTTTCATATTAAACAGACTTCCACATGAGAAAGCAGCAAGGATGCAGTGGCGTTAATGTTTCCTGGTGTCAACCTGTATTATTTCAGTAGACATTGAAATGAGGATGCATCTTGCTGCCTTTCCAATGAAGCAAGTTTAATTTAGTAATAGGTGAAAAACCATCCCTACAAAGGTGTTAATCAGAGACTTGGCTTTGTGGACACTTTTCAGAGAACAAATTTGTTAGCATAAAAATAAAGCCAGAAAATGAAGAGCTGTTTAATCACGCAATTTGATTTTTTTGCCAGCATATTTCTTTTTCTCTGCAACCCACTGCTAAATTGTGCTTCCTAGATGTTTTTATAAAATCACTGAATCAAATCTAACTCTGATTACATCAGAGAAGGCCAGGTGCCCTACACCATAACAGGGGGTATGAAATTTGACTTGTCTACTTAAAGATCACCAAAATCTGATAACAAGGTCAATTACGTCCCTGGGTGGGATTGAACCACCAACCTTTTGGTTAATAGCCATACATGCTAACTGATTGCGCCACAGAGATAATTTTCAAAAGTTCATACTGACAAAGGCTAATAAGCATTCATCTAAAACGTTTCCTAGAAAAACTTTAAAAAGTCAATAATCTGGAGAGTTTTTGTAAGATGTTTCTTCCATCAACCAACGAAGAAACACATTGGTACTTTCCCATGATGAGTGAGTGCTTCAGGATCTCTTGCACTTACATGTGCAGCAGAGTACTGCAATGGAAGCATGCTGGGCCCATAAGCCAGAGGTAGGCAGATTGAAACTATCCTCTGCTATATGCATTTTTTTTTGTTAATTAAAGTAATCCAAAACTGGGATTGATATTTTGTCTCTTTTATTTTTACTTAAAGTACAATAACTTTTACCATTTATTTTGTTTTAATAGTATATTGACAGTATTGTTTTCTTTCAAAAATCCACTTCATTTTCTTTACCCTATTATTAAAATGGTAATTGACAAAAACAAACTACATTGTCACCAGAAGAGCAATACAAAATGTACAAGTGATATATTAAAATCATCTTTCCAGCTTGAATTTCAATGATGCATTGGGGCAACGATTTTGTGAGAAACATCTTCACCCTTAAATAAAGATTTTCGTAATTTCTTACCTGTGTGCTAATTAGATATCACCTTGTTTTCACATTAAACAGACTTCCACATGAGAAAGCAGCAAGGATGCAGTGGCGTTAATGTTTCCTGGTGTCAACCTGTATTATTTCAGTAGACATTGAAATGAGGATGCATCTTGCTGCCTTTCCAATGAAGCAAGTTTAATTTAGTAATAGGTGAAAAACCATCCCTACAAAGGTGTTAATCAGAGACTTGGCTTTGTGGACACTTTTCAAAGAACAAATTTGTTAGCATAAAAATAAAGCCAGAAAATGAAGAGCTGTTTAATCACGCAATTTGATTTTTTTGCCAGCATATTTCTTTTTCTCTGCAACCCACTGCTAAATTGTGCTTCCTAGATGTTTTTATAAAATCATTGAATCAAATCTAACTCTGATTACATCAGAGAAGGCCAGGTACCCTACACCATAACAGGGGGTATGAAATTTGACTTGTCTACTTAAAGATCACCAAAATCTGATAACAAGGTCAATTAGGTCCCTGGGTGGGATTGAACCACCAACCTTTTGGTTAATAGCCGTACATACTAACTGATTGCGCCACAGAGACACTTTGCAAAAGTTTATACTGACAAAGGCTAATAAGCATTCATCTAAAACGTTTCCTAGAAAAACTTTAAAAAGTCAATAATCTGGAGAGTTTTTGTAAGATGTTTCTTCCATCAACCAACAAAGAAACACATTGGTACTTTCCCATGATGAGTGAGTGCTTCAGGATCTCTTGCACTTACATGTGCAGCAGAGTACTGCAATGGAAGCATGCTGGGCCCATAAGCCAGAGGTAGGCAGATTGAAACTATCCTCTGCTATATGCATTTTTTTTTGTTAATTAAAGTAATCCAAAACTGGGATTGATATTTTGGCTCTTTTATTTTTACTTAAAGTACAATAACTTTTACCATTTTAATTTGTTTTAATAGTATATTGACAGTATTGTTTTCTTTCAGAAATCCACTTCATTTTCTTTACCCTATTATTAAAATGGTAATTGACAAAAACAAACTACATTGTCACCAGAAGAGCAATACAAAATGTACAAGTGATATATTAAAATCATCTTTCCAGCTTGAATTTCAATGATGCATTGGGGCAACGATTTTGTGGGAAACATCTTCACCCTTAAATAAAGATTTTCTTAATTCCTTACCTGTGTGCTAATTAGATATCACCTTGTTTTCACATTAAACAGACTTCCACATGAGAAAGCAGCAAGGATGCAGTGGCGTTAATGTTTCCTGGTGTCAACCTGTATTATTTCAGTAGACATTGAAATGAGGATGCATCTTGCTGCCTTTCCAATGAAGCAAGTTTAATTTAGTAATAGGTGAAAAACCATCCCTACAAAGGTGTTAATCAGAGACTTGGCATTGTGGACACTTTTCAGAGTACAAATTTGTTAGCATAAAAATAAAGCCAGAAAATGAAGAGCTGTTTAATCACTCAAATGGATTTTTTTGCCAGCATATTTCTTTTTCTCTGCAACCCACTGCTAAATTGTGCTTCCTAGCTGTTTTTATAAAATCACTGAATCAAATCTAACTCTGATTACATCAGAGAAGGCCAGGTACCCTACACCATAACAGGGGGTTTGAAATTTTGACTTGTCTACTTAAAGATCACCAAAATATGATAACAAGGTCAATTACGTACCTGGGTGGGATTGAACCACCAACCTTTTGGTTAATAGCCGTACACACTAACTGATTGCGCCACAGAGACACATTGCGAAAGTATGTACTGACAAGGGCTAATAAGCATTCATCTAAAACGTTTCCTAGAAAAACTTTAAAAAGTCAATAATCTGGAGAGTTTTTGTAAGATGTTTCTTCCATCAACCAACGAAGAAACACATTGGTACTTTCCCATGATGAGTGAGTGCTTCAGGATCTCTTGCACTTACATGTGCAGCAGAGTACAGCAATGGAAGCATGCTGGGCTCATAACCCAGAGGTAGGCAGATTGAAACTATCCTCTGCTGTATGCTTTTTTTTTTGTTAATTAAAGTGATCCAAAACTGGGATTGATATTTTGGCTCTTTTATTTTTACTTAAAGTACAATAACTTTTACCATTTTAATTTGTTTTAATAGTATATTGACAGTATTGTTTTCTTTCAAAAATCCACTTCATTTTCTTTACCCTATTATTAAAATGGTAATTGACAAAAACAAACTACATTGTCACCAGAAGAGCAATACAAAATGTACAAGTGATATATTAAAATCATCTTTCCAGCTTGAATTTCAATGATGCATTGGGGCAACGATTTTGTGAGAAACATCTTCACCCTTAAATAAAGATTTTCTTAATTCCTTACCTGTGTGCTAATTAGATATCACCTTGTTTTCACATTAAACAGACTTCCACATGAGAAAGCAGCAAGGATGCAGTGGCGTTAATGTTTCCTGGTGTCAACCTGTATTATTTCAGTAGACATTGAAATGAGGATGCATCTTGCTGCCTTTCCAATGAAGCAAGTTTAATTTAGTAATAGGTGAAAAACCATCCCTACAAAGGTGTTAATCAGAGACTTGGCTTTGTGGACACTTTTCAGAGAACAAATTTGTTAGCATAAAAATAAAGCCAGAAAATGAAGAGCTGTTTAATCACTCAAATGGATTTTTTTGCCAGCATATTTCTTTTTCTCTGCAACCCACTGCTAAATTGTGCTTCCTAGCTGTTTTTATAAAATCACTGAATCAAATCTAACTCTGATTACATCAGAGAAGGCCAGGTACCCTACACCATAACAGGGGGTTTGAAATTTTGACTTGTCTACTTAAAGATCACCAAAATATGATAACAAGGTCAATTACGTACCTGGGTGGGATTGAACCACCAACCTTTTGGTTAATAGCCGTACACACTAACTGATTGCGCCACAGAGACACATTGCGAAAGTATATACTGACAAGGGCTAATAAGCATTCATCTAAAACGTTTCCTAGAAAAACTTTAAAAAGTCAATAATCTGGAGAGTTTTTGTAAGATGTTTCTTCCATCAACCAACGAAGAAACACATTGGTACTTTCCCATGATGAGTGAGTGCTTCAGGATCTCTTGCACTTACATGTGCAGCAGAGTACAGCAATGGAAGCATGCTGGGCTCATAACCCAGAGGTAGGCAGATTGAAACTATCCTCTGCTGTATGCTTTTTTTTTTGTTAATTAAAGTGATCCAAAACTGGGATTGATATTTTGGCTCTTTTATTTTTACTTAAAGTACAATAACTTTTACCATTTTAATTTGTTTTAATAGTATATTGACAGTATTGTTTTCTTTCAAAAATCCACTTCATTTTCTTTACCCTATTATTAAAATGGTAATTGACAAAAACAAACTACATTGTCACCAGAAGAGCAATACAAAATGTACAAGTGATATATTAAAATCATCTTTCCAGCTTGAATTTCAATGATGCATTGGGGCAACGATTTTGTGAGAAACATCTTCACCCTTAAATAAAGATTTTCTTAATTCCTTACCTGTGTGCTAATTAGATATCACCTTGTTTTCACATTAAACAGACTTCCACATGAGAAAGCAGCAAGGATGCAGTGGCGTTAATGTTTCCTGGTGTCAACCTGTATTATTTCAGTAGACATTGAAATGATGATGCATCTTGCTGCCTTTCCAATGAAGCAAGTTTAATTTAGTAATAGGTGAAAAACCATCCCTACAAAGGTGTTAATCAGAGACTTGGCTTTGTGGACACTTTTCAGAGAACAAATTTGTTAGCATAAAAATAAAGCCAGAAAATGAAGAGCTGTTTAATCACTCAAATGGATTTTTTTGCCAGCATATTTCTTTTTCTCTGCAACCCACTGCTAAATTGTGCTTCCTAGCTGTTTTTATAAAATCACTGAATCAAATCTAACTCTGATTACATCAGAGAAGGCCAGGTACCCTACACCATAACAGGGGGTTTGAAATTTTGACTTGTCTACTTAAAGATCACCAAAATCTGATAACAAGGTCAATTACGTACCTGGGTGGGATTGAACCACCAACCTTTTGGTTAATAGCCGTACACACTAACTGATTGCGCCACAGAGACACATTGCGAAAGTATATACTGACAAGGGCTAATAAGCATTCATCTAAAACGTTTCCTAGAAAAACTTTAAAAAGTCAATAATCTGGAGAGTTTTTGTAAGATGTTTCTTCCATCAACCAACGAAGAAACACATTGGTACTTTCCCATGATGAGTGAGTGCTTCAGGATCTCTTGCACTTACATGTGCAGCAGAGTACAGCAATGGAAGCATGCTGGGCTCATAACCCAGAGGTAGGCAGATTGAAACTATCCTCTGCTGTATGCTTTTTTTTTTGTTAATTAAAGTGATCCAAAACTGGGATTGATATTTTGGCTCTTTTATTTTTACTTAAAGTACAATAACTTTTACCATTTTAATTTGTTTTAATAGTATATTGACAGTATTGTTTTCTTTCAAAAATCCACTTCATTTTCTTTACCCTATTATTAAAATGGTAATTGACAAAAACAAACTACATTGTCACCAGAAGAGCAATACAAAATGTACAAGTGATATATTAAAATCATATTTCCAGCTTGAATTTCAATGATGCATTTGGGCAACGATTTTGTGAGAAACATCTTCACCCTTAAATAAAGATTTTCGTAATTTCTTACCTGTGTGCTAATTAGATATCACCTTGTTTTCACATTAAACAGACTTCCACATGAGAAAGCAGCAAGGATGCAGTGGCGTTAATGTTTCCTGGTGTCAACCTGTATTATTATTCAGTAGACATTGAAATGAGGATGCATCTTGCTGCCTTTCCAATGAAGCAAGTTTAATTTAGTAATAGGTGAAAAACCATCCCTACAAAGGTGTTAATCAGAGACTTGGCTTTGTGGACACTTTTCAGAGAACAAATTTGTTAGCATAAAAATAAAGCCAGAAAATGAAGAGCTGTTTAATCACGCAATTTGATTTTTTTGCCAGCATATTTCTTTTTCTCTGCAACCCACTGCTAAATTGTGCTTCCTAGATGTTTTTATAAAATCACTGAATCAAATCTAACTCTGATTAAATCAGAGAAGGCCAGGTACCCTACACCATAACAGGGGGTATGAAATTTGACTTGCCTACTTAAGATCACCAAAATCTGATAACAAGGTCAATTAGGTCCCTGGGTGGGATTGAACCACCAACCTTTTGGTTAATAGCCATACATACTAACTGATTGCGCCACAGAGACACTTTGCAAAAGTTTATACTGACAAAGGCTAATAAGCATTCATCTAAAACGTTTCCTAGAAAAACTTTAAAAAGTCAATAATCTGGAGAGTTTTTGTAAGATGTTTCTTCCATCAACCAACGAAGAAACACATTGGTACTTTCCCATGATGAGTGAGTGCTTCAGGATCTCTTGCACTTACATGTGCAGCAGAGTACAGCAATGGAAGCATGCTGGGCTCATAACCCAGAGGTAGGCAGATTGAAACTATCCTCTGCTGTATGCTTTTTTTTTTGTTAATTAAAGTGATCCAAAACTGGGATTGATATTTTGGCTCTTTTATTTTTACTTAAAGTACAATAACTTTTACCATTTTAATTTGTTTTAATAGTATATTGACAGTATTGTTTTCTTTCAAAAATCCACTTCATTTTCTTTACCCTATTATTAAAATGGTAATTGACAAAAACAAACTACATTGTCACCAGAAGAGCAATACAAAATGTACAAGTGATATATTAAAATCATCTTTCCAGCTTGAATTTCAATGATGCATTGGGGCAACGATTTTGTGAGAAACATCTTCACCCTTAAATAAAGATTTTCTTAATTCCTTACCTGTGTGCTAATTAGATATCACCTTGTTTTCACATTAAACAGACTTCCACATGAGAAAGCAGCTTAAACAGCTCTTCATTTTCTGGCTTTATTTTTATGCTAACAAATTTGTTCTCTGAAAAGTGTCCACAAAGCCAAGTCTCTGATTAACACCTTTGTAGGGATGGTTTTTCACCTATTACTAAATTAAACTTGCTTCATTGGAAAGGCAGCAAGATGCATCCTCATTTCAATGTCTACTGAAATAATACAGGTTGACACCAGGAAACATTAACGCCACTGCATCCTTGCTGCTTTCTCATGTGGAAGTCTGTTTAATGTGAAAACAAGGTGATATCTAATTAGCACACAGGTAAGGAATTAAGAAAATCTTTATTTAAGGGTGAAGATGTTTCTGACAAAATCGTTGCCCCAATGCATCATTGAAATTCAAGCTGGAAAGATGATTTTAATATATCACTTGTACATTTTGTATTGCTCTTCTGGTGACAATGTAGTTTGTTTTTGTCAATTACCATTTTAATAATAGGGTAAAGAAAATGAAGTGGATTTCTGAAAGAAAACAATACTGTCAATATACTATTAAAACAAATTAAAATGGTAAAAGTTATTGTACTTTAAGTAAAAATAAAAGAGCCAAAATATCAATCCCAGTTTTGGATTACTTTAATTAACAAAAAAAAATGCATATAGCAGAGGATAGTTTCAGTCTGCCTACCTCTGGGTTATGGGCCCAGCATGCTTCCATTGCAGTACTCTGCTGCACATGTAAGAGATCCTGAAGCACTCACTCATCATGGGAAAGTACCAATGTGTTTCTTCGTTGGTTGATGGAAGAAACATCTTACAAAAACTCTCCAGATTATTGACTTTTTAAAGTTTTTCTTGGAAACGTTTTAGATGAATGCTTATTAGCCTTTGTCAGTATGAACTTTTGCAAAGTGTCTCTGTGGCGCAATCAGTTAGTATGTACGGCTATTAACCAAAACATTGGTGGTTCAATCCCACCCAGTGACCTAATTGACCTTGTTATCAGATTTTGGTGATCTTTAAGTAGACAAGTCAAATTTCATACCCCCTGTTATGGTGTAGGGTACCTGGCCTTCTCTGATGTAATCAGAGTTAGATTTGATTCAGTGATTTTATAAAAACATCTAGGAAGCACAATTTAGCAGTGGGTTGCAGAGAAAAAGAAATATGCTGGCAAAAAAATCAAATTGCGTGATTAAACAGCTCTTCATTTTCTTGCTTTATTTTTATGCTAACAAATTTGTTCTCTGAAAAGTGTCCACAAAGCCAAGTCTCTGATTAACACCTTTGTAGGGATGGTTTTTCACCTATTACTAAATTAAACTTGCCTCATTGGAAAGGCAGCAAGATGCATCCTCATTTCAATGTCTACTGAAATAATACAGGTTGACACCAGGAAACATTAACGCCACTGCAACCTTGCTGCTTTCTCATGTGGAAGTCTGTTTAATGTGAAAACAAGGTGATATCTAATTAGCACACAGGTAAGAAATTACGAAAATCTTTATTTAAGGGTGAAGATGTTTCTCACAAAATCGTTGCCCCAATGCATCATTGAAATTCAAGCTGGAAAGATGATTTTAATATATCACTTGTACATTTTGTATTGCTCTTCTGGTGACAATGTAGTTTGTTTTTGTCAATTACCATTTTAATAATAGGGTAAAGAAAATGAAGTGGATTTTTGAAAGAAAACAATACTGTCAATATACTATTAAAACAAAATAAATGGTAAAAGTTATTGTACTTTAAGTAAAAATAAAAGAGACAAAATATCAATCCCAGTTTTGGATTACTTTAATTAACAAAAAAAAATGCATATAGCAGAGGATAGTTTCAATCTGCCTACCTCTGGCTTATGGGCCCAGCATGCTTCCATTGCAGTACTCTGCTGCACATGTAAGTGCAAGAGATCCTGAAGCACTCACTCATCATGGGAAAGTACCAATGTGTTTCTTCGTTGGTTGATGGAAGAAACATCTTACAAAAACTCTCCAGATTATTGACTTTTTAAAGTTTTTCTAGGAAACGTTTTAGATGAATGCTTATTAGCCCTTGTCAGTATATACTTTCACAATGTGTCTCTGTGGCGCAATCAGTTAGTGTGTACGGCTATTAACCAAAAGGTTGGTGGTTCCAATCCCACCCAGGTACGTAATTGACCTTGTTATCAGATTTTGGTGATCTTTAAGTAGACAAGTCAAAATTTCAAACCCCCTGTTATGGTGTAGGGTACCTGGCCTTCTCTGATGTAATCAGAGTTAGATTTGATTCAGTGATTTTATAAAAACAGCTAGGAAGCACAATTTAGCAGTGGGTTGCAGAGAAAAAGAAATATGCTGGCAAAAAAATCCATTTGAGTGATTAAACAGCTCTTCATTTTCTGGCTTTATTTTTATGCTAACAAATTTGTTCTCTGAAAAGTGTCCACAAAGCCAAGTCTCTGATTAACACCTTTGTAGGGATGGTTTTTCACCTATTACTAAATTAAACTTGCTTCATTGGAAAGGCAGCAAGATGCATCCTCATTTCAATGTCTACTGAAATAATACAGGTTGACACCAGGAAACATTAACGCCACTGCATCCTTGCTGCTTTCTCATGTGGAAGTCTGTTTAATGTGAAAACAAGGTGATATCTAATTAGCACACAGGTAAGGAATTAAGAAAATCTTTATTTAAGGGTGAAGATGTTTCTCACAAAATCGTTGCCGCAATGCATCATTGAAATTCAAGCTGGAAAGATAATTTTAATATATCACTTGTACATTTTGTATTGCTCTTCTGGTGACAATGTAGTTTGTTTTTGTCAATTACCATTTTAATAATAGGGTAAAGAAAATGAAGTGGATTTTTGAAAGAAAACAATACTGTCAATATACTATTAAAACAAATTAAAATGGTAAAAGTTATTGTACTTTAAGTAAAAATAAAAGAGCCAAAATATCAATCCCAGTTTTGGATCACTTTAATTAACAAAAAAAAAAAGCATACAGCAGAGGATAGTTTCAATCTGCCTACCTCTGGGTTATGAGCCCAGCATGCTTCCATTGCTGTACTCTCCTGCACATGTAAGTGCAAGAGATCCTGAAGCACTCACGATGAGTGAGTGCTTCAGGATCTCTTGCACTTACATGTGCAGCAGAGTACAGCAATGGAAGCATGCTGGGCTCATAACCAAGAGGTAGGCAGATTGAAACTATCCTCTGCTCGTTGGTTGATGGAAGAAACATCTTACAAAAACTCTCCAGATTATTGACTTTTTAAAGTTTTTCTAGGAAACGTTTTAGATGAATGCTTATTAGCCCTTGTCAGTATATACTTTCGCAATGTGTCTCTGTGGCGCAATCAGTTAGTGTGTACGGCTATTAACCAAAAGGTTGGTGGTTCAATCCCACCCAGGTACGTAATTGACCTTGTTATCAGATTTTGGTGATCTTTAAGTAGACAAGTCAAAATTTCAAACCCCCTGTTATGGTGTAGGGTACCTGGCCTTCTCTGATGTAATCAGAGTTAGATTTGATTCAGTGATTTTATAAAAACAGCTAGGAAGCACAATTTAGCAGTGGGTTGCAGAGAAAAAGAAATATGCTGGCAAAAAAATCCATTTGAGTGATTAAACAGCTCTTCATTTTCTGGCTTTATTTTTATGCTAACAAATTTGTTCTCTGAAAAGTGTCCACAAAGCCAAGTCTCTGATTAACACCTTTGTAGGGATGGTTTTTCACCTATTACTAAATTAAACTTGCTTCATTGGAAAGGCAGCAAGATGCATCCTCATTTCAATGTCTACTGAAATAATACAGGTTGACACCAGGAAACATTAACGCCACTGCATCCTTGCTGCTTTCTCATGTGGAAGTCTGTTTAATGTGAAAACAAGGTGATATCTAATTAGCACACAGGTAAGGAATTAAGAAAATCTTTATTTAAGGGTGAAGATGTTTCTCACAAAATCGTTGCCCCAATGCATCATTGAAATTCAAGCTGGAAAGATGATTTTAATATATCACGTGTACATTTTGTATTGTGGTGACAATGTAGTTTGTTTTTGTCAATTACCATTTTAATAATAGGGTAAAGAAAATGAAGTGGATTTTTGAAAGAAAACAATACTGTCAATATACTATTAAAACAAAATAAATGGTAAACGTTATTGTACTTTAAGTAAAAATAAAAGAGCCAAAATATCAATCCCAGTTTTGGATTACTTTAATTAACAAAAAAAAATGCATATAGCAGAGGATAGTTTCAATCTGCCTACCTCTGGCTTATGGGCCCAGCATGCTTCCATTGCAGTACTCTGCTGCACATGTAAGTGCAAGAGATCCTGAAGCACTCACTCATCATGGGAAAGTACCAATGTGTTTCTTCGTTGGTTGATGGAAGAAACATCTTACAAAAACTCTCCAGATTATTGACTTTTTAAAGTTTTTCTAGGAAACGTTTTAGATGAATGCTTATTAGCCTTTGTCAGTATGAACTTTTGCAAAGTATCTCTGTGGCGCAATCAGTTAGTATGTATGGCTATTAACCAAAAGGTTGGTGGTTCAATCCCACCCAGGGACGTAATTGACCTTGTTATCAGATTTTGGTGATCTTTAAGTAGACAAGTCAAATTTCATACCCCCTGTTATGGTGTAGGGTACCTGGCCTTCTCTGATGTAATCAGAGTTAGATTTGATTCAGTGATTTTATAAAAACATCTAGGAAGCACAATTTAGCAGTGGGTTGCAGAGAAAAAGAAATATGCTGGCAAAAAAATCAAATTGTGTGATTAAACAGCTCTTCATTTTCTGGCTTTATTTTTATGCTAACAAATTTGTTCTCTGAAAAGTGTCCACAAAGCCAAGTCTCTGATTAACACCTTTGTAGGGATGGTTTTTCACCTATTACTAAATTAAACTTGCTTCATTGGAAAGGCAGCAAGATGCATCCTCATTTCAATGTCTACTGAAATAATACAGGTTGACACCAGGAAACATTAACGCCACTGCATCCTTGCTGCTTTCTCATGTGGAAGTCTGTTTAATATGAAAACAAGGTGATATCTAATTAGCACACAGGTAAGGAATTAAGAAAATCTTTATTTAAGGGTGAAGATGTTTCTCACAAAATCGTTGCCCCAATGCATCATTGAAATTCAAGCTGGAAAGATGATTTTAATATATCACTTGTACATTTTGAATTGCTCTTCTGGTGACAATGTAGTTTGTTTTTGTCAATTACCATTTAAATAATAGGGTAAAGAAAATTAAGTGGATTTTTGAAAGAAAACAATACTGTCAATATACTATTAAAACAAATTAAAATGGTAAAAGTTATTGTACTTTAAGTAAAAATAAAAGAGCCAAAATATCAATCCCAGTTTTGGATTACTTTAATTAACAAACAAAAAAATGCATATAGCAGAGGATAGTTTCAATCTGCCTACCTCTGGGTTATGGGCCCAGCATGCTTCCATTGCTGTACTCTGCTGCACATGTAAGTGCAAGAGATCCTGAAGCACTCACTCATCATGGGAAAGTACCAATGTGTTTCTTCGTTGGTTGATGGAAGAAACATCTTACAAAAACTCTCCAGATTATTGACTTTTTAAAGTTTTTCTAGGAAACGTTTTAGATGAATGCTTATTAGCCTTTGTCAGTATGAACTTTTGCAAAGTATCTCTGTGGCGCAATCAGTTAGTATGTATGGCTATTAACCAAAAGGTTGGTGGTTCAATCCCACCCAGGGACGTAATTGACCTTGTTATCAGATTTTGGTGATCTTTAAGTAGACAAGTCAAATTTCATACCCCCTGTTATGGTGTAGGGTACCTGGCCTTCTCTGATGTAATCAGAGTTAGATTTGATTCAGTGATTTTATAAAAACATCTAGGAAGCACAATTTAGCAGTGGGTTGCAGAGAAAAAGAAATATGCTGGCAAAAAAATCAAATTGTGTGATTAAACAGCTCTTCATTTTCTGGCTTTATTTTTATGCTAACAAATTTGTTCTCTGAAAAGTGTCCACAAAGCCAAGTCTCTGATTAACACCTTTGTAGGGATGGTTTTTCACCTATTACTAAATTAAACTTGCTTCATTGGAAAGGCAGCAAGATGCATCCTCATTTCAATGTCTACTGAAATAATACAGGTTGACACCAGGAAACATTAACGCCACTGCATCCTTGCTGCTTTCTCATGTGGAAGTCTGTTTAATATGAAAACAAGGTGATATCTAATTAGCACACAGGTAAGGAATTAAGAAAATCTTTATTTAAGGGTGAAGATGTTTCTCACAAAATCGTTGCCCCAATGCATCATTGAAATTCAAGCTGGAAAGATGATTTTAATATATCACTTGTACATTTTGAATTGCTCTTCTGGTGACAATGTAGTTTGTTTTTGTCAATTACCATTTAAATAAAAGGGTAAAGAAAATTAAGTGGATTTTTGAAAGAAAACAATACTGTCAATATACTATTAAAACAAATTAAAATGGTAAAAGTTATTGTACTTTAAGTAAAAATAAAAGAGCCAAAATATCAATCCCAGTTTTGGATTACTTTAATTAACAAACAAAAAAATGCATATAGCAGAGGATAGTTTCAATCTGCCTACCTCTGGGTTATGGGCCCAGCATGCTTCCATTGCTGTACTCTGCTGCACATGTAAGTGCAAGAGATCCTGAAGCACTCACTCATCATGGGAAAGTACCAATGTGTTTCTTCGTTGGTTGATGGAAGAAACATCTTACAAAAACTCTCCAGATTATTGACTTTTTAAAGTTTTTCTAGGAAACGTTTTAGATGAATGCTTATTAGCCCTTGTCAGTATATACTTTCACAATGTGTCTCTGTGGCGCAATCAGTTAGTGTGTACGGCTATTAACCAAAAGGTTGGTGGTTCAATCCCACCCAGGTCTGTAATTGATCTTGTTATCAGATTTTGGTGATCTTTAAGTAGACAAGTCAAAATTTCAAACCCCCTGTTATGGTGTAGGGTACCTGGCCTTCTCTGATGTAATCAGAGTTAGATTTGATTCAGTGATTTTATAAAAACAGCTAGGAAACACAATTTAGCAGTGGGTTGCAGAGAAAAAGAAATATGCTGGCAAAAAAATCCATTTGAGTGATTAAACAGCTCTTCATTTTCTGGCTTTATTTTTATGCTAACAAATTTGTTCTCTGAAAAGTGTCCACAAAGCCAAGTCTCTGATTAACACCTTTGTAGGGATGGTTTTTCACCTATTACTAAATTAAACTTGCTTCATTGGAAAGGCAGCAAGATGCATCCTCATTTCAATGTCTACTGAAATAATACAGGTTGACACCAGGAAACATTAACGCCACTGCATCCTTGCTGCTTTCTCATGTGGAAGTCTGTTTAATGTGAAAACAAGGTGATATCTAATTAGCACACAGGTAAGGAATTAAGAAAATCTTTATTTAAGGGTGAAGATGTTTCTCACAAAATCGTTGCCCCAATGCATCATTGAAATTCAAGCTGGAAAGATGATTTTAATATATCACTTGTACATTTTGTATTGCTCTTCTGGTGACAATGTAGTTTGTTTTTGTCAATTACCATTTTAATAATAGGGTAAAGAAAATGAAGTGGATTTCTGAAAGAAAACAATACTGTCAATATACTATTAAAACAAATTAAAATGGTAAAAGTTATTGTACTTTAAGTAAAAATAAAAGAGCCAAAATATCAATCCCAGTTTTGGATTACTTTAATTAACAAAAAAAAATGCATATAGCAGAGGATAGTTTCAATCTGCCTACCTCTGGCTTATGGGCCCAGCATGCTTCCATTGCAGTACTCTGCTGCACATGTAAGTGCAAGAGATCCTGAAGCACTCACTCATCATGGGAAAGTACCAATGTGTTTCTTCGTTGGTTGATGGAAGAAACATCTTACAAAAACTCTCCAGATTATTGACTTTTTAAAGTTTTTCTAGGAAACGTTTTAGATGAATGCTTATTAGCCTTTGTCAGTATGAACTTTTGCAAAGTGTCTCTGTGGCGCAATCAGTTAGTATGTACGGCTATTAACCAAAAGGTTGGTGGTTCAATCCCACCCAGGGACCTAATTGACCTTGTTATCAGATTTTGGTGATCTTTAAGTAGACAAGTCAAATTTCATACCCCCTGTTATGGTGTAGGGTACCTGGCCTTCTCTGATGTAATCAGAGTTAGATTTGATTCAGTGATTTTATAAAAACATCTAGGAAGCACAATTTAGCAGTGGGTTGCAGAGAAAAAGAAATATGCTGGCAAAAAAATCAAATTGCGTGATTAAACAGCTCTTCATTTTCTGGCTTTATTTTTATGCTAACAAATTTGTTCTCTGAAAAGTGTCCACAAAGCCAAGTCTCTGATTAACACCTTTGTAGGGATGGTTTTTCACCTATTACTAAATTAAACTTGCTTCATTGGAAAGGCAGCAAGATGCATCCTCATTTCAATGTCTACTGAAATAATACAGGTTGACACCAGGAAACATTAACGCCACTGCATCCTTGCTGCTTTCTCATGTGGAAGTCTGTTTAATGTGAAAACAAGGTGATATCTAATTAGCACACAGGTAAGGAATTAAGAAAATCTTTATTTAAGGGTGAAGATGTTTCTCACAAAATCGTTGCCGCAATGCATCATTGAAATTCAAGCTGGAAAGATAATTTTAATATATCACTTGTACATTTTGTATTGCTCTTCTGGTGACAATGTAGTTTGTTTTTGTCAATTACCATTTTAATAATAGGGTAAAGAAAATGAAGTGGATTTTTGAAAGAAAACAATACTGTCAATATACTATTAAAACAAATTAAAATGGTAAAAGTTATTGTACTTTAAGTAAAAATAAAAGAGCCAAAATATCAATCCCAGTTTTGGATCACTTTAATTAACAAAAAAAAAAAGCATACAGCAGAGGATAGTTTCAATCTGCCTACCTCTGGGTTATGAGCCCAGCATGCTTCCATTGCTGTACTCTCCTGCACATGTAAGTGCAAGAGATCCTGAAGCACTCACGATGAGTGAGTGCTTCAGGATCTCTTGCACTTACATGTGCAGCAGAGTACAGCAATGGAAGCATGCTGGGCTCATAACCCAGAGGTAGGCAGATTGAAACTATCCTCTGCTCGTTGGTTGATGGAAGAAACATCTTACAAAAACTCTCCAGATTATTGACTTTTTAAAGTTTTTCTAGGAAACGTTTTAGATGAATGCTTATTAGCCCTTGTCAGTATATACTTTCGCAATGTGTCTCTGTGGCGCAATCAGTTAGTGTGTACGGCTATTAACCAAAAGGTTGGTGGTTCAATCCCACCCAGGTACGTGATTGACCTTGTTATCAGATTTTGGTGATCTTTAAGTAGACAAGTCAAAATTTCAAACCCCCTGTTATGGTGTAGGGTACCTGGCCTTCTCTGATGTAATCAGAGTTAGATTTGATTCAGTGATTTTATAAAAACATCTAGGAAGCACAATTTAGCAGTGGGTTGCAGAGAAAAAGAAATATGCTGGCAAAAAAATCAATTTGAGTGATTAAACAGCTCTTCATTTTCTGGCTTTATTTTTATGCTAACAAATTTGTTCTCTGAAAAGTGTCCACAAAGCCAAGTCTCTGATTAACACCTTTGTAGGGATGGTTTTTCACCTATTACTAAATTAAACTTGCTTCATTGGAAAGGCAGCAAGATGCATCCTCATTTCAATGTCTACTGAAATAATACAGGTTGACACCAGGAAACATTAACGCCACTGCATCCTTGCTGCTTTCTCATGTGGAAGTCTGTTTAATGTGAAAACAAGGTGATATCTAATTAGCACACAGGTAAGGAATTAAGAAAATCTTTATTTAAGGGTGAAGATGTTTCTCACAAAATCGTTGCCCCAATGCATCATTGAAATTCAAGCTGGAAAGATGATTTTAATATATCACTTGTACATTTTGTATTGTGGTGACAATGTAGTTTGTTTTTGTCAATTACCATTTTAATAATAGGGTAAAGAAAATGAAGTGGATTTTTGAAAGAAAACAATACTGTCAATATACTATTAAAACAAAATAAATGGTAAAAGTTATTGTACTTTAAGTAAAAATAAAAGAGCCAAAATATCAATCCCAGTTTTGGATTACTTTAATTAACAAACAAAAAAAAATGCATATAGCAGAGGATAGTTTCAATCTGCCTACCTCTGGCTTATGGGCCCAGCATGCTTCCATTGCAGTACTCTGCTGCACATGTAAGTGCAAGAGATCCTGAAGCACTCACTCATCATGGGAAAGTACCAATGTGTTTCTTCGTTGGTTGATGGAAGAAACATCTTACAAAAACTCTCCAGATTATTGACTTTTTAAAGTTTTTCTAGGAAACGTTTTAGATGAATGCTTATTAGCCTTTGTCAGTATGAACTTTTGCAAAGTATCTCTGTGGCGCAATCAGTTAGTATGTATGGCTATTAACCAAAAGGTTGGTAATTCAATCCCACCCGGGGACGTAATTGACCTTGTTATCAGATTTTGGTGATCTTTAAGTAGACAAGTCAAATTTCATACCCCCTGTTATGGTGTAGGGTACCTGGCCTTCTCTGATGTAATCAGAGTTAGATTTGATTCAGTGATTTTATAAAAACATCTAGGAAGCACAATTTAGCAGTGGGTTGCAGAGAAAAAGAAATATGCTGGCAAAAAAATCAAATTGCGTGATTAAACAGCTCTTCATTTTCTGGCTTTATTTTTATGCTAACAAATTTGTTCTCTGAAAAGTGTCCACAAAGCCAAGTCTCTGATTAACACCTTTGTAGGGATGGTTTTTCACCTATTACTAAATTAAACTTGCTTCATTGGAAAGGCAGCAAGATGCATCCTCATTTCAATGTCTACTGAAATAATACAGGTTGACACCAGGAAACATTAACGCCACTGCATCCTTGCTGCTTTCTCATGTGGAAGTCTGTTTAATGTGAAAACAAGGTGATATCTAATTAGCACACAGGTAAGAAATTACGAAAATCTTTATTTAAGGGTGAAGATGTTTCTCACAAAATCGTTGCCCCAATGCATCATTGAAATTCAAGCTGGAAAGATGATTTTAATATATCACTTGTACATTTTGTATTGCTCTTCTGGTGACAATGTAGTTTGTTTTTGTCAATTACCATTTTAATAATAGGGTAAAGAAAATGAAGTGGATTTTTGAAAGAAAACAATACTGTCAATATACTATTAAAACAAAATAAATGGTAAAAGTTATTGTACTTTAAGTAAAAATAAAAGAGACAAAATATCAATCCCAGTTTTGGATTACTTTAATTAACAAAAAAAAATGCATATAGCAGAGGATAGTTTCAATCTGCCTACCTCTGGCTTATGGGCCCAGCATGCTTCCATTGCAGTACTCTGCTGCACATGTAAGTGCAAGAGATCCTGAAGCACTCACTCATCATGGGAAAGTACCAATGTGTTTCTTCGTTGGTTGATGGAAGAAACATCTTACAAAAACTCTCCAGATTATTGACTTTTTAAAGTTTTTCTACGAAACGTTTTAGATGAATGCTTATTAGCCTTTGTCAGTATGAACTTTTGCAAAGTATCTCTGTGGCGCAATCAGTTAGTATGTATGGCTATTAACCAAAAGGTTGGTGGTTCAATCCCACCCGGGGACGTAATTGACCTTGTTATCAGATTTTGGTGATCTTTAAGTAGACAAGTCAAATTTCATACCCCCTGTTATGGTGTAGGGTACCTGGCCTTCTCTGATGTAATCAGAGTTAGATTTGATTCAGTGATTTTATAAAAACATCTAGGAAGCACAATTTAGCAGTGGGTTGCAGAGAAAAAGAAATATGCTGGCAAAAAAAATCCATTTGAGTGATTAAACAGCTCTTCATTTTCTGGCTTTATTTTTATGCTAACAAATTTGTTCTCTGAAAAGTGTCCACAAAGCCAAGTCTCTGATTAACACCTTTGTAGGGATGGTTTTTCACCTATTACTAAATTAAACTTGCTTCATTGGAAAGGCAGCAAGATGCATCCTCATTTCAATGTCTACTGAAATAATACAGGTTGACACCAGGAAACATTAACGCCACTGCATCCTTGCTGCTTTCTCATGTGGAAGTCTGTTTAATATGAAAACAAGGTGATATCTAATTAGCACACAGGTAAGGAATTAAGAAAATCTTTATTTAAGGGTGAAGATGTTTCTCACAAAATCGTTGCCCCAATGCATCATTGAAATTCTAGCTGGAAAGATGATTTTAATATATCACTTGTACATTTTGAATTGCTCTTCTGGTGACAATGTAGTTTGTTTTTGTCAATTACCATTTAAATAATAGGGTAAAGAAAATTAAGTGGATTTTTGAAAGAAAACAATACTGTCAATATACTATTAAAACAAATTAAAATGGTAAAAGTTATTGTACTTTAAGTAAAAATAAAAGAGCCAAAATATCAATCCCAGTTTTGGATTACTTTAATTAACAAACAAAAA
This sequence comes from Pseudophryne corroboree, assembly GCF_028390025.1. Classification (NCBI taxonomy): domain Eukaryota; kingdom Metazoa; phylum Chordata; class Amphibia; order Anura; family Myobatrachidae; genus Pseudophryne; species Pseudophryne corroboree. The sequence continues at coordinate 138,630 of NW_026967770.1, read as the reverse complement.
AAAATGCATATAGCAGAGAATAGTTTCAATCTGCCTACCTCTGGGTTATGGGCCCAGCATGCTTCCATTGCTGTACTCTGCTGCACATGTAAGTGCAAGAGATCCTGAAGCACTCACTCATCATGGGAAAGTACCAATGTGTTTCTTCGTTGGTTGATGGAAGAAACATCTTACAAAAACTCTCCAGATTATTGACTTTTTAAAGTTTTTCTAGGAAACGTTTTAGATGAATGCTTATTAGCCTTTGTCAGTATGGACTTTTGCAAAGTGTCTCTGTGGCGCAATCAGTTAGTATGTACGGCTATTAATCATAAGGTTGGTGGTTCAATCCCACCCAGGGACCTAATTGACCTTGTTATCAGATTTTGGTGATCTTTAAGTAGACAAGTCAAAATTTCAAACCCCCTGTTATGGTGTAGGGTACCTTGCCTTCTCTGATGTAATCAGAGTTAGATTTGATTCAGTGATTTTATAAAAAACAGCTAGGAAGCACAATTTAGCAGTGGGTTGCAGAGAAAAAAAATATGCTGGCAGAAAAATCCAATTGAGTGATTAAACAGCTCTTCATTTTCTGGCTTTATTTTTATGCTAACAAATTTGTTCTCTGAAAAGTGTCCACAAAGCCAAGTCTCTGATTAACACCTTTGTAAGGATGGTTTTTCACCTATTACTAAATTAAACTTGCTTCATTGGAAAGGCAGCAAGATGCATCCTCATTTCAATGGTAAGTCAACCTTCTTGCCCTATGTTTCCTCTCATCGGATGAAGACGCATCATTATCTACCGCAGTCATTTTGGCCCAATAGATATGCAAGAAGTTAAGATTCCCCTTTCTTTGCAGGTAGAGGAAGGAAAAGGAAGAGGTCTGTAGCCTCTTCAAGATCGCAGGACCAGAGATTGTCCTCTGCTTCTGCCAAATCCACTGCATGACACTGGGGCTTTCTTGCAGGAGCCCACACCAGTGGGGGCACGTCTAAAACTCTTCAGTCAGTTCTGGATTCATTCGGACCTGGACTCGTGGGTTTTACAAATAGTGTCCCAAGGGTACAAACTGGGGTTTCAAGATGTTCCCCCTCACCGATTGTTCAAATTGGCCTTAGTCAGCAGGGAGAAGGTCTTTATTCAAGCCTCTTCGTGGTCCCGAAGCCGGACGGCTCAGTCAGACCAATCTTAAATCTGAAATCCCTCAATTTCTTCCTAAAGAAATTCAATTTCAAGATGGAATTTCTCAGGGCAGTGATCTCCAGTCCGGAGGACGGAGATTTCATGGTTTTGGTAGACATTAAGGATGCCTACTTACATGTTCCCATTTAGCCACTGCCTCAAGCTACCTAAGGTTTGCAATTCAGGATTGTCATTACCAATTTCAGACATTGCCGTTTGGTCTGTCCACGGCTCCGAGGATTTTCACCAGGGTGATGGCGGAAATTATGGTTCTCCTTCGCAAGCAAGGAGTCACAATTATCCCGTACTTGGATGATCTCCTGATAAAGGCGAGATCCAGGGACCAGTTGGTGCAAAACATTGCACTCTCCCTGACAGTTCTTCAACAACATGGTTGGCTCCTAAACTTGCCAAAATCGCAGTTGGTCCCAATGACGCGGTTGTTGTTTTTGGGAGTCATACTGTTAGGCGCCGGGGTCCGCTTGATGGTCTGCGCGGCCCGGCGCCTAGCAACTAGAGACGCCGTGCACGTACAGCCGCCGGCTCATTAGCAACGCTAGACGCCGGGCGCGCTGAGCCGCACGGACCCTAGCAACGGGGACGCCACTGGCGGACCGCGTTCCCCGTTGCTAGGCTTTAGGAAATTAAGATATTCACCTGCTCTCTGGCCATGCAGCAAGGCAGCTGCACGGCATTTATTCTAATCAGCCTTTAGCAGCTGATTGGAGGACTCCTTGTTAAATACACTCCCAGGGCTTCTCACAGACGCCGGTAATAGCTTCCTGCATGCTGCCTTTGTTTGCTGAGAGTCTGTTTCCAGTCCTGCTGTATCCGGTCATTCCAGTCCGCAGAAGTCCGGTATTCGGGAGTTGTCATCTCATCCCAAGAGGTCGTTTGGTTCCCTGGAGTCCTGACTGATCACCGTTTTATATCCAGTGGTGTTCGTGAGTTGCGGCTCAGCCGCTTTACCTTTTATATTTTGTGTTTGGAGCATTTGTGGAGGGTTCCGCTTCCACAAGTCCTCTCTGGTACTTGGCGGTGCCGGGTAGGAGAATTGGACAAGTGGATATTTTGGTTGTCCTTTTTCCTGGCGGTTTCTCCGCACATATTATAGTTTTGAGTTTGCTTAGCCCCTGGCCTGGTTGTTTAGTTAGAGGGCCTCTTGTTATCACCCTGTCTCGGGTTTCCCTTTGTCTCTCATTAAGACTGGGGGGCATCGAAGTTGGGCAGACATAATCCGCCCTTCAAACGCGGCTGCCAAGGGCTCAAGAAACCATAGTCTCGCAGGGGATTTCTGACAACACGGGTGAGACAACAGAGTTAGGGCGCCAGGGGCTATTTTCCTGTCCTGCTCCCTTCCCCAGCATTCCGTTCCAGTGCTCCAGTCCTTGCCATAAGATCTTCTCTGACCAGAGTGCTGGAATCATAACATTATTACCGGCCATACCAAAACTTAAAATTAAACGGGGTTTAATTTTTTTTCATTCAGTTTTGTGAGAGTTTATCGGCCTCATGAATCCAACAGGTTTAGGGCCAAATCCTGGTCAGCTCTTAGTCAGCCAGATTCAAGAACTTACTCAGATGGTTCAGGATCTTTCTCTTCGGGTGAAGTCGCAGGAAGATCTTTTGCGAGCTTCCCCAAGGGTAGTCCCTGAACCAAAGATGCATTTGCCTGACCGTTTTTCTGGTGATAGAAAAGAGTTTTTTAATTTTAAAGAATCCTGTAAACTTTATTTTCGTTTAAGACCGACTTCCTCGGGTACTGAATCTCAGCGGGTCGGGTTTATTATTTCTTTGCTCCAGGGGGATCCTCAGACCTGGGCATTTGGTTTAAGAGCAGAGGATCCGGCATTGTTGTCAGTTGACGCTTTTTTTGAGTCTTTAGGGCTCTTGTATGATGACCCTGATAGAGAGGCGTCCGCTGAAAGTCAGTTGCGCGCTCTCAGACAGGGTAGAAATCCTGCAGAGGTTTATTGTACGGAGTTTCGACGTTGGTCGAACGACTGTGGCTGGAATGACCCAGCCCTGCGCAGTCAGTTTCGCCTCGGCTTATCAGAGTCTATAAAAGACAGTCTCCTTCAGTACCCCGCTCCTGAGACTCTCGATAAACTCATGGAGCTTTCTATTAAGATTGATCGTCGTCTCAGAAAGCGGAGGGCTGAAAAAGGAGCACCTGTAAGGTCAAGTCCGTGTGTATATTCCATTCCTGAAGACGTAGAGGAGACCATGCAGATGGGTCTCTCCCGGCTGTCTCCTGAAGAAAGAGCCAGAAGGCAAAATTCTGGTCTTTGTCTGTACTGTGGGGGTAAGGGACATTTTGCTCGTAATTGTCCGAACAAGTCGGGAAATGCTTTGACCAGGTGAATTGTGAGGGGGTTCACCTAGGTCTGCAGCTTATCTCCTCGAATAACTCCCTTTTAGTCCCAGTTAAAGTTTCCTTTGGCAGCCTCAGTTCTTCGGTGTCGGCTTTTGTTGACAGTGGAGCTGCAGGAAACTTTATGGATTTAACTTGGGCTAAGGCCTTAGGCATTCCTCAGTTACCTTTGGGTAGGTGTGTCACCATGCATGGCTTAGATGGGAGTCCGCTGTCTAATGGGATTATTTCTCTCCGTACACCCCCTGTACTACTTACAGTAGGAGCTCTACATTCCGAGAAAATCGAGTTCTTTCTTACACATTGCCCAGCAGTTCCAGTTGTTCTGGGTCACCCTTGGCTGGCCTTTCATAATCCCACCATTGATTGGCGGTCGGGGGAGATTTCACATTGGGGTACTTTTTGTGATAAGGAATGTATCACGTTTCCAGTCAGAGTAGCAGCTATCATTCCAGAACTCATTCCGGTGGAATACCAGGAGTTTGCTGATGTTTTCTCCAAAGGCAATGCGGACATTCTGCCTCCCCATCGGCCTTATGATTGTGCTATTGAGTTAATTCCTGGTGCCGCATTGCCAAAGGGAAGATTATATGCATTATCCGGGCCAGAAACTGCGGCTATGAATGATTATGTAAAGGAGAGCCTTGAGAAAGGATTTATTAGACCATCAAAATCTCCTTTAAGTGCAGGCTTCTTCTTTGTGGAGAAAAAGGATGGCTCGCTTAGACCTTGCATTGATTTTAGAGCCCTGAATAAGATCTCAGTTAAAAACACCTATCCTTTGCCGTTGATTTCTGTATTCTTTGATTAGTTACGTTCTGCTGTGATTTTTTTCTAAAATTGACCTTAGAGGAGCGTACAACCTCATCCGAATTAAATCTGGAGATGAGTGGAAAACGGCCTTCAGTACTCAGTCGGGTTACTACGAATACCTGGTGATGCCGTTCGGCCTGTCCAATGCTCCGGCAGTTTTTCAAGACCTCATTAACGATGTGCTCCGTGACTTCCTAGGGAAATTCGTGGTCGTTTACTTAGACGACATCCTGATTTTTTCTAAATCAATGGAACAACATGTTACCCAGGTGCGTCTGGTTCTTCAAAAGTTATGTGAGAATCATTTATATGCCAAGCTGGAGAAGTGTGAGTTTCATGTCACGGAAGTATCTTTTTTAGGGTACATAATTTCCCCTCAGGGATTTTCCATGGAACCAAAGAAACTCCAGGCCATCCTTAGTTGGGCGCAACCCACCAATTTAAAAGCAATTCAGCGTTTTTTAGGGTTTGCGAATTATTATAGGAGGTTCATTCATTCTTTTTCTGACCTGGTTGCTCCCATTGTAGCTCTGACAAAGAAAGGAGCGGATCCTACCAACTGGTCGCGTGAAGCTGAGTTGTCCTTCCGGGCCTTGAAACAAGCCTTTGTCTCGGCTCCAGTCCTCAGACATCCTAATCCGGAATTGCCCTTTGTGGTGGAGGTTGATGCCTCGGAGGTTGGAGTGGGGGCTATCCTTTCTCAAAAGGATCCGGAGTCTCTGGAGTTACATCCTTGTGCCTTTATGTCCAGGAAATTCTCCTCCGCTGAATCCAACTATGATGTTGGTAATCGGGAGTTACTGGCGGTAAAATGGGCTTTCGAGGAGTGGAGGCATTGGCTGGAGGGAGCAAAACATACTATTTCGGTATTGACTGACCATAAGAACCTGCAATACATTGAATCGGCTAAGCGGCTTAATGCCCGGCAGGCACGTTGGGCATTATTTTTTACGCGTTTCAAATTTATAATCACTTTCAGGCCTGGTTCCAAGAATACTAAGGCTGATGCCCTGTCACATAGCTTTCTTCCGGTTCACAATAACAATCCTGTTACCCCCATACTTCCATCTTCGGTCATCTGGGCGGGCCTCACACAAGATTTATTTACCCAGTTAAAACAGCTTCAACACCAAGCTCCTAGAATTACTCCTGCTGGTCGTCTTTACGTCCCTGAGTTTTTGAGAGTTACTGTTTTAACGGAATTCCATGATAACAAAGTTTCAGGGCATCCAGGAGTCTCTAAGACATTGGAGTTAGTCTCTCGCTCAGTATGGTGGCCTGGTCTTTCTAAAGACGTCAAGGAATTTGTTTATTCATGTCAGGTTTGTGCACAGCATAAGGTTCCCCGTTCCTTGCCCATCGGGCAACTTATGCCCTTAAATGTTCCTCTCAGGCCGTGGTCTCATATTTCCATGGATTTTGTGGTTGACCTTCCCCTTTCAGCCGGATTCCGAGTCATATGGGTGGTAGTGGACCGTTTTAGTAAAATGGCTCATTTTATTGCTCTTCCCCGATTGCCTTCTGCCCAAGGGTTGGCAGTTTTGTTTCTCCGCCATGTATTCAGGCTTCATGGGTTGCCTACTGATATTGTTTCTGATCGGGGTCCACAATTCATCGCACAATTCTGGAAATGTTTTTGTGCCTCATTGAAGATGAAATTGTCGTTAACATCCGGTTACCACCCACAATCCAACGGGCAAACCGAACGAGTTAACCAATCATTGAAACAATATTTGCGCTTGTATTCAGCCAAACTCCAGAATGATTGGTCCGAGTTTCTTCCGTTGGCTGAATTTGCTTACAATAATTCTTGTCATTCCTCCACTAAAGAGTCTCCATTCTTTTCAGTTTTTGGTTTTCACCCCAGAGCTAATTCTTTTTTTCATCATTCCTCAGTCTTCTCGCTTACCTTAACCTCCCATCTCAGAGCCATTTGGAAAAAGGTGCACCTTGCTCTCAGAAAAGCGGCTTTTCGAGAGAAGAAATTTTCTGACAGGCTCCGACTGCACTTTTAAGGTGGGAGATAGGGTGTGGTTGTCGACTCGCAACATCAGGCTTCGACAATCCTCAGCTAGACTGGGACCCAAATTTATTGGGCCATTTCTTATTATTAAAAGAGTCAACCCAGTTGCCTTTCGGTTACGTTTACCAAGATCTCTCAGGATTGGAAATACGTTTCATTGTTCCCTGTTGAAACAATACGTTTCTTCCAGTAGATTTCCTCGGAAGATCTCTCAGGGTAGATCTCCAGTGGATGTACAGGGACAACAGGAGTTCATGGTAGAGAAGGTTCTCGATTCCAAATTGTCCCGGGATCGGCTGTATTTTCTGGTTCACTGGAAAGGCTATGGTCCGGAGGAAAGGTCTTGGGTCCTGGATAAGGATCTTCATGCCCCGAGGCTCAAGAGGGCATTTTTTCGGGAATTTCCTCAGAAACCTGGCTTTAGGGGTTCCTTGACCCCTCCTCAAGGGGGGGGTACTGTTAGGCGCCGGGGTCCGCTTGATGGTCTGCGCGGCCCGGCGCCTAGCAACTAGAGATGCCGTGCACGTACAGCCGCCGGCTCCCTAGCAACGCTAGACGCCGGGCGCGCTGAGCTGCACGGACCCTTGCAACGGGGACGCCACTGGCGGACCGCGTTCCCCGTTTCTAGGCTTTAGGAAATTAAGATATTCACCTGCTCTCTGGCCGTGCAGCAAGGCAGCTGCACGGCATTTATTCTAATCAGCCATTAGCAGCTGATTGGAGGACTCCTTGTTAAATACACTCCCAGGGCTTCTCACAGATGCCGGTAATAGCTTCCTGCATGCTGCCTTTGTTTGCTGAGAGTCTGTTTCCAGTCCTGCTGTATCCGGTCATTCCAGTCCGCAGAAGTCCGGTATTCGGGAGTTGTCATCTCATCCCAAGAGGTCGTTTGGTTCCCTGGAGTCCTGACTGATCACCGTTTTATATCCAGTGGTGTTCGTGAGTTGCGGCTCTGCCGTGTGTTGCGGCTCAGCCACTTTACCTTTTATATTTTGTGTTTGTAGCATTTGCGGAGGGTTCCGCTTCCACAAGTCCTCTCTGGTACTCGGCGGTGCCGGGTAGGAGAATTGGACAAGTGGATATTTTGGTTGTCCTTTTTCCTGGCGGTTTCTCCGCACATATTATAGTTTTGAGTTTGCTTATCCCCTGGCCTGGTTGTTTAGTTAGAGGGCCTCTTGTTATCACCCTGTCTCAGGTTTCCCTTTGTCTCTCATTAAGACCGGGGGGCATCGAAGTTGGGCATACATGATCCGCCCTTCAAACGCGGCTGCCAAGGGCTCAAGAAACCATAGTCTCGCAGGGGATTTCTGACAACACGGGTGAGACAACAGAGTTAGGGCGCCAGGGGCTATTTTCCTGTCCTGCTCCCTTCCCCAGCATTCCGTTCCAGTGCTCCGGTCCTTGCCATAAGATCTTCTCTGACCAGAGTGCTGGAATCATAACACATACTGGACACAGAAGAGGTTTTCTTCCAGTGGAAAGGCTATGGAGATCCAGTGTCTGGTCAAACAAATTCTGAAACCAGCAAGAGTGTTAATCCATCAATGCATTCAGTTGCTGGGGAAGATGGTTGTGGCCTACGAGGCCATTCAGTTTGGCAGGTTCCATGCCAGAGTGTTCCAGTGGGACCTGTTGAACAATTGGTCCGGATCCCACCTACACATGCACCGGAGGATAATCCTGTCTTCCAAGACCAGAATCTCACTCCATTGGTGGCTGCACAGTTCTCACCTCCTTGAGGGGCGATGGTTCGGGATCCAGGACTGGATCCTAGGGACCACAGATGCAACCCTCCGAGGCTGGGGAGCAGTCACACAGGGGGAAAACGTCCAAGGAAGATGGTCAAGTCAGGAAAGTTGTCTCCACATAAATGTTCTGGAGTTAAGGGCCATTTAATAACTGCAGACACAGTACACACTGGGACGGGTGCCCAGCATCCTCAACAGACTAAGAGAAAAGGATTTACCGGTAGGTATTAAAATCCTAGTTTCTCTAACGTCCTAGAGGATGCTGGGGACTCCGTAAGGACCATGGGGATAGACGGGCTCCACAGAGTTCATGATCTTCACTGAGGTAGCGTACAGCACTGCAGCTGTGCGCCATTGCTCCCATACACCTCACATACTCCGGTCACTATAAGGGTGCAGGGCGCAGGGGGGGCGCCCTGGGCAGCAATATAAACCTCTTTTTGGCAAAAATATAACATATATACAGCTGGGCACTGTATATATGTATGAGCCCCCACCAATTTTACAGTTTAAGCGGGACAGAAGCCCGCCGCCGAGGGGGCGGGGCTTCTCCCTCAGCACTCACCAGCGCCATTTTTTTTCCACAGCACCGCTGAGAGGAAGCTCCCCGGACTCTCCCCTGCTTATACCACGGTAGAGAAGAGGGTTGAAAAGAGAGGGGGGGCACATAATTCGGCGCAAATTACATACAGCAGCGCTACTGGACAAACATTAAGTTACTGTGTTATTCCTGGGTTATATAGCGCTGGGGAGTGTGCTGGCATACTCTCTCTCTGTCTCTCCAAAGGGCCTTGTGGGGAAACTGTCTTCAGAAAAAGTATTCCCTGTGTGTGTGGTGTGTCGGTACACGTGTGTCGACATGTCTGAGGAAGAAGGCTATATTAGAGAGGAGCGGGAGCAAATGAATGTGGTGTCTCCGCTGACACCTGATTGGATGGATATGTGGAATGTTTTAAATGCTAGTGTAAACTCATTGTACAAAAGATTAGACAAGGCTGAAGCTTTGGGACAGTCAGGGACTCAACCCATGCCTGATCCTATGTTGCAGGGACTGTCAGGGTCTCATAAGCGCCCACTATCCCAGATTGTTGACACAGATACCGACACGGATTCTGACTCCAGTGTCGATTACGATGATGCAAAGTTACAGCCAAAATTGGCAAAATCCATTCGATATATGATTATGGCAATAAAAGATGTTTTGCACATCACAGAGGAACCCCCTGTCCCTGACAAGAGGGTACATATGTACAAGGGAAAGAAGCCTGAGGTAACCTTTGAGGGGGTCACACGAGCTGAACGAGTTATGTGAAAAAGCTTGGGAATCTCCAGATAAAAGACTGCAGATTTCCAAAAGGATTCTTATGGCGTATCCTTTTTCATCAATGGATAGGTTACGATGGAAATCCTCCCGTAGGATGGACAAAGCATTAACACGCACAGCTACAGTTGGAAAATCAAATTTTTTACCTTATGTTCCCTCACAGCATAAGAACGCTCCGCATTATCAAATGCAGTCCTTTCGGTCACAAAGAAACAAGAAAGTGCGAGGTGCGTCCTTTCTTGCCAGAGGTAGGGGCAGAGGAATAAAGCTGCACAACACAGCTAGTTCCCAGGAACAGAAGTCCTCCCCGGCCTCTACAAAATCTACCTCATGACGCTGGGGCTCCACTGGCAGAGTCCGGCCCATGTGATGTCTGCAGCTGCTCTGACCACGCCTCCTGTTTCTCCGTTGCCGACCCCATTTTGAAGCCGTGCCCCCGCACCGCTCCATCTCCGACTTGGAAATGGAGTGTTGTTGACCCCCCTCCCCCCCCCCCTTCACCGATTCACAGGCAGAGGTGATCGCATTATCTGCGGGGTGCCGCAGAAAATGCAGGCGTATGCTCTTAGCAGTTTTTGCAGTTGGATTGCGATCCAACCTGAATCAGGCCCCATTACCTATCACAATGCACTGCGGGTAGTACAAAATGGGGTTAATATAGGAGAAAAAACCCCAGAGCTGTGCTCCTTAACTGTCCCTGGTGGCTAGTGGAGCGGCTGCCCAGTAATCAGTGTCCACGCCAGTGCGCACACGGCCCGCCCCCATCAGCGGCCTCGTGATCCCGGAGGGCGGTGTGTGTGTGACTGACCTTAGGAAGAAACCGGAGCCTCCGCTGCAGTGACCCAGCAACCGGGGCACGGGAGTATACTGCGCCACTGGGAGTGATGGAGCTGCAGTAAAGAGGTCTATTAGACCTAGCCTGCTGCAGCCCTTGTAGATTCTTATAAAAAAAGTTCTTCTTTTCTTGCCAAAATTAATAGCTAAGAATAGGCTGCCTGAGGCAGCCCCCTGTTAAGTGGCCTGCTACTGAAGGCACCAACTACAAACTGAGCTCCCTGTTCATGGAAGCGAGGTTATAGAGGAGGGGGCGCTGAGCATCTTGGGAACAGTCAAAAGCTTTGAGCCTGTTGGTGCCTCAGATCAAGATCCTACTCTGGTGTACATATACAATGTGAATCCTTGTGGAGTCCAGTGTACCCCACAGAAGAAATGAATGCGTCACACCCATTGGCAGCAACATTAGAATAGCTGCTGATGGGCACAATTGAGAAAGGAAGGAGGGAAAACATTTGAATCCAGCACATATATGTAATTTGAATATGTAATTTGTACCTTCCTACTTTAAAATGTAATGGATGAACCTCACCCTGTGAGAACTATCTTCATGATCAAGAGATCTCATATGCAAGATAAGTATGTGTTGGGATAGGGCTGTGGAGGGCGGCTGCTCGGGCACACCCCTGTCAAGTTAAGGAGATTCAACTGAGGAAGCACAAGGGAACTCTCATCTGGGAACAACAACTGCAGGGAGAACACATTTTCAGACGAATGTGGGAGGGCAGAAGGCTGCCTAATACTGAAGCACCCCCAAACAACAAACCAAATGCAACAACTACTGCAAGCATTCCTGGGGGAAGGCCTGCAGCAGATGGATTTGCATATAGTGATGTCATCCAAGCAGTGGGCATAGTTGGCTGCAACCCTCGTCTGCATATGAAAAGAGAAAAGGGTCACGCAGGGCATGGCGGCCTTTGTGGGGTTGCGCTTGGATGACCCCTAAATCGCTTTATACACCCCCACCCCCCATCAGTGTGGGCTCATGTTGGCCATGCCCCAGCCCCTGAAGCATTCAAGCTGATTTCTTGCAGCAGCTGGACCCAGAAACAGCTCCAGAGTTGCTCTACAAGACAAGTAAAAGGGTGTGAGCCCTGCAGCACCACCTGTAGTTTGCATACACACATATATAGGACAGCATCTCTTATATGCCCCAGGGTCAATAAAATAGTATCCTTATCTAGGGTATCCATCCCCTCAGATAAGGTATCCGTCCATGCCGCTACAGCACTACACACCCAGGCCGACGCAATTGCCGGTCTGAGTAAGGTACCTGAATGTGTATAAATGGACTTCAGGGTAATCTCCTGTTTGCGGTCAGCAGACTCTTTGAGGGTAGCCGTATACTGGGACGGGAGGGCTACCTTCTTGGATAAGCGTGTTAATGCTTTGTCCACCCTAGGGGAGGATTCCCATCGTAACCTATCCATTGATGGGAAAGGATACGCCATAAGAATCCTTTTGGAAATCTGCAGTCTTTTATCTGGAGATTCCCAAGCTTTTTCACATAACTCGTTCAGCTCGTGTGACCCCCTCAAAGGTTACCTCAGGCTTTTTCACCTTGTACATATGTACCCTCTTGTCAGGGACAGGGGGTTCCTCTGTGATGTGCAAAACATCTTTTATTGCCATAATCATATATCGAATGGATTTTGCCAATTTTGGCTGTAACTTTGCATCATCGTAATCGACACTGGAGTCAGAATCCGTGTCTGTATCTGTGTCAACAATCTGGGATAGTGGGCGCTTATGAGACCCTGACAGTCCCTGCAACATAGGATCAGGCATGGGTTGAGACCCTGACTGTCCCAAAGCTTCAGCCTTGTCTAATCTTTTGTGCAATGAGTTTACACTAGCATTTAAAACATTCCACATATCCATCCAATCAGCTGTCGGCGGAGACACCACATTCATTTGCTCCTGCTCCTCTCTAATATAGCCTTCTTCCTCAGACATGTCGACACACGTGTACCAACACACCACACACACAGGGAATGCTTTTTCTGAAGACAGTTTCCCCACAAGGCCCTTTGGAGAGACAGAGAGAGAGTATGCCAGCACACACCCCAGCGCTATATAACCCAGGAATACACAGTAACTTAATGTTTGCCCAGTAGTACTGCTGTATGTAATTTGCGCCAAATTATGTGCCCCCCCCCCCTCTTTTCAACTCTCTTGTCTACCGTGGTATAAGCAGGGGAGAGTCCGGGGAGCTTCCTCTCAGCGGTGCTGTGAAGAAAAAATGGCGCTGGTGAGTGCTGAGGGAGAAGCCCCGCACCCTCGGCGGCAGGCTTCTGTCCCGCTTAAACTGTAAAATTGGCGGGGGCTCATACATATATACAGTGCCCCGCTGTATATGTGTTATATTTTTGCCAAAAAGAGGTTTATATTGCTGCCCAGGGTGCCCCCCCCCCCCCTGCGCCCTGCACCCTTACAGTGACCGGAGTGTGTGAGGTGTATGGGAGCAATGGCGCACAGCTGCAGTGCTGTGCGTTACTTCAGTGAAGATCATGAAGTCTTCTGCCGCCTCTGAAGTCTTCTTTTCTTCTCATACTCACCCGGCTTCTATCTTCCGGCTCTGCAAGGGGGACGGAGGCGCGGCTCTGGGACGGACGGCGAGGGTGAGATCCTGCGTACCAATCCCTCTGGAGCTAATGGTGTCCAGTAGCCTAAGAAGCTGGACCTTGCAACTCAGAGAGTAGGGCTGCTTCTCTCCCCTCAGTCCCTCGATGAGGGAGTCTGTTGCCAGCAGTGCTCCCTGAAAATTAAAAACCTAACAAAATACTTTCTGTCAGAAAGCTCAGGAGAGCTCCTGAAAAGCACCCAGTCTCCACTGGGCACAGTATCAAACTGAGGTCTGGAGGAGGGGCATAGAGGGAGGAGCCAGTGCACACCCAGAACTAAAGTCTTTCTTAAAGTACCCATGTCTCCTGCGGAGCCTATCTATCCCCATGGTCCTTACGGAGTCCCCAGCATCCTCTAGGACGTTAGAGAAAATAGGATTTTAATACCTACCGGTAAATCCTTTTCTCTTAGTCCGTAGAGGATGCTGGGCACCCGTCCCAGTGCGTACTGTGTCTGCAGTTATTAAATGGCCCTTAACTCCAGAACATTTATGTGGAGAAAACTTTCCTGACTTGACCATCTTCCTTGGATGTTTTCCCCCTGTGTGACTGCTCCCCAGCCTCGGAGGGTTGCATCCATGGTCCCTAGGATCCAGTCCTGGATCCCGAACCATCGCCCCTCTAGGAGGTGAGAACTGTGCAGCCACCAATGGAGTAAGATTCTGGTCTTGGAAGACAGGATTATCCTCCGGTGCATGTGTAGGTGGGATCCGGACCACTTGTCCAACAGGTCCCACTGGAACACTCTGGCATGGAACCTGCCAAACTGAATGGCCTCGTAGGCCGCAACCATCTTCCCCAGCAACAGAATGCATTGATGGATTAACACTCTTGCTGGTTTCAGAATTTGTTTGACCAGACTCTGGAACTCCATAGCCTTTCCACTGGAAGAAAGCCTCTTCTGTGTCCAGTATGACTCCCAGAAACAAATCCCGCGTCATTGGGACCAACTGCGATTTTGGCAAGTTTAGGAGCCAACCATGTTGTTGAAGAACTGTCAGGGAGAGTAGATGTTTTGCACCAACTGGTCCCTGGATCTCGCCTTTATCAGGAGATCATCCAAGTACGGCATAATTGTGACTCCTTGCTTGCGAAGGAGAACCATCATTTCCACCATCACCCTGGTGAAAATCCTCGGAGCCGTGGACAGACCAAATGGCAACGTCTGAAATTGGTAATGACAATCCTGAATTGCAAACCTCAGGTAGCTTGATGCAGTGGCTAAACGGGAACATGTAATTAGGCATCCTTATGTCTACCAAAACCATGAAATCTCCTTCCTCCGGACTGGAGATCCCTACCCTGAGAGATTCCATCTTGAAATTGAATTTCTTTAGGTAGAAATTGAGGGATTTCAGATTTAAGATTGGTCTGACTGAGCCGTCCGGCTTCGGGAGCACGAAGAGGCTTGAATAAAAACCTTCTCCCTGCTGACTAAGGCCGATTTGAACAATCGGTGAGGGGGAACGTCTTGAAACCCCAGTTTGTACCCTTGTGACACTATTTGTAAAACCCACGAGTCCAGGTCCAAATTAATCCAGAACTGACTGAAGTGTTTTAGACGTGCCCCCACTGGTGTGGGCTCCTGCAAGAGAGCCCCAGCGTCATGCAGTGGATTTGGCAGAAGCAGAGGATGATCTCTGCTCCTGCGATCTTGAAGAGGCTACAGACCTCTTCCCTCTTCTCCTTCCTCTACCTGCAAAGAAAGGGGAATCTTAACTTCTTGCATATCTATTGGGACAAAATGACTGCGTTAGACAATGATGCGTCTTCATCCGTTGAGAGGGAACATAGGGCAAGAAGGTTGACTTACCTGCGGGAGCTGCCGAGATCAAATTAACTAGGCCGTTGCCAAACAAGGCTTCACCTTCACAGGGAAGAGACTCCCTTTCTTCTTGGAGTCAGCATCAGCATTCCCTTGGTGAATCCACAATGCCCTCCTATCCGAGACTGCCATGAAATTGGCCCGTGAACTCAAGAGTCCTATATCCCTTGCAGTCGTAAGTATGCTGCAGTGTCCTTGATATGATCCAACGTAAGGAGTATCCCATCTCTCCAAGATATCTATATCGGAAGACAAGGTATTCGACCAATTCTTGAATACTACTTCTCACCCATGCGCATGTAATGGCAGGTCTAAGTAATGTACCCGTGGTTACATAACTAGAAATAATGTAGCTTCCTGCATACGATCCGCTGGATTTGTGACAGGGCCCCGTGCAGAACAGGGGGTGACTCCCACTTTATTCTGTCCGCAGCAGGAAATGAATAAACAATCGGAAACCTTTTGGGGATTTGAAACCATCTTGTCGAGCTGGCCCAGACTTTCTCAAACAGAGATGGAGGAACGTTACATCAGCTTTCATTATATATCTATATATACATACATATAGACCCCTTTGTCAGGAACAGCAGGGTCCTCAGTGATGTTAATATGTCCTTAATATCCACAATCATGTACTGAATGCTCCTTGCCAATATTGGATCTAATCAGGAAATATTATGGTCGACATAGGAATCAGTATCCGAGTCAGTATCAGTGTGTAGTAACATTTTTGCGGGCCTGAGGGAAAAGAAGCATAGCCATGAACATCACATCTATTCTCTACGTCTGTGTCTGGGACACAGATTTATCCAACCTCACTCTGATATTATTGAAACTTTCACCCAGTCAGTTATTGCTGGTGCCAACAGGGCCACCATCATATGTCTGCATTCCTAATATAGTTTCCTCTTGGGAAAAACATTCAGCCACCGACATGTTGACACACATGTACCAAGTACCCACAGACACATCGGCTTATGGGGGATAGACCTACAGTAAATCTGTCAGAGGGACAGAGAGGATTTTTCAGCTCACAACCCAGCGCCAAAAGTACACAGTCTGGGAAATAATAAACTCTATAGTGATAGACTTGTAACGCTCTATAGATGTGCTGGTGAGGTGAGGAAGAAGCCCCACCGCTGTAATGGCACGCTTCTGTCCCGCTCAGAAACAAATAATTAATTACGCTGGCGGGGTAAGGACAGTGCCCAGGCACTAATGTCCACTTTTGCCAGCCTTTTGTGAGGAATTTATGCTGCCCAGGGTGCCCCCCCCCACCCACCCACATGCCCTGCACCCTGCAGTGCCTGTGTGTGTGTGGAAGCATGGCGCACAGCATTCCGCTCGCTGCGTGGTAACTCAGAATGCCGTCACTGGAGAAGAAGTCTTCTGTTCTTCTGCTACTCGCCTGTCTTCTGACTTCTGGCTCTGTAAGGGGGTGATGGCAGGCTACGGGAGTGGGCATCTAGGCGTACCCAGCGATCAGCACCCTCAGGAGCTAATGGTGTCCTGTCAGCCAGAAGCAGAGCCATTGAACTCACTAGAAGTTGGTCATACTTCTCTCCCCTAAGTTCCACGAAGCAGGGAGACTGTTGCCAGCAGCCTCCCTGAAAATAAGAAAAACTAACATAAGTCTTTTCAGAGAAACTCAGTAGAGCTCCCCTGTAGTGCATCCAGTCTCACTGGGCACAATTCTAAAACTGGAGTCTGGAGGAGGGGCATAGAGGGAGGAGACAGTTCACACCCTTTGAAAGTCTTAAAGTGCCCATGTCTCCTGCGGATCCCGTCTATACCCCATGGTTCTTAATGTGATCCCAGCATCCTCTAGGACGTATGAGAAAACAAATAACGCACACACGAGGAGGAGAGAACAAAGGAAGCTATAAGGAGGGGAGGGGAGGGGAGGGGGGGGAGGTAAGGTAGTAAAGGGATATTGGATAAACTACAACCTTATACATATTCATTAATGTACCAGTAGTTAGAAGTAGAAGAGCTCTAACAGAAACCACAAAGCCTATCTAAAGCCACACCACACTGGATATGCCCAATCTCATTTGATCTTTGAAGCAAAGCAGTATTGGACTTTGTTACTACCAAGCAGTCTCCCATCCATGTATTATCAGATTCTTTAGGTGTTTTTAAACTACCAACACCCTTTTCTTGGTACTGTACATTTAATTTTTACACATATTCATTTATGTACCTGAAGTTAGAAGTAGAAAAGCTCTAACAGAAACCACAAGCTCATCTACAGCCACAGCACACTGGATTTGCCCAATCTCTCCTGATCATGGAAGCTAAGCAGTGTTGGTCCTGGTTTTAGTACTTGGATGGGAGACCACCAGGAAATACCAGGAGCTGTGTGTATTTTTACAATACCAACACCGTTCTCTTGATGCATTCCATTTTGAAACATTGGGGCAGATCTATTAAGCCTGGTGAACTGATAAAGTGCAAGGTGATAAAGTACCAGCCAGTCAGCTCCTAACTGTCATTTTTCAAACCCAGCCTGTGACATGGCAATTAGGAGCTGATTGGCTGGTACTTTATCACCATGCAAATTATCATTTCACCAGGTTTAATAAATCGTCCGCTTATTCATTTATGTACGAGTAGTTAGAAGTAGAAGAACTCTAACTGAAACCACTAAGCTCATCTACAGCCACACCACACTGTATATGCCCAATATCACCTGATCTTAGGCCTGGTTTGTTCTTGGATGTGAGACCACCTGGGAATACCAGGTGCTGTAGGTAGTTTTATACTACCAACACCGTTCTCTTGATGCATTCTATTTTGAAACTTATTCATTGATGTAGAAGTTAGAAACAGCAAAAATCATCTACAGCCGCATCACACTGGATATGTCCAATCCAGTGGCGTAACTAGAAATTTTTCTCCCCCAAGCCAAAAAATTCTTCGGCGCCCCCCCCCCCCCCCCTTCATGCTCCATAATTGGGAGCAAGAAAGGGATAAATATGCGCTCGCCTAAGGCGCGCGCGTCAAAAAAGGGGTGTGGTTTTGTTGGAGTGGGCGTGGTTTCGCATAAAGGGGCGTGGCATTGCAGGAAAAGACTACCTTATACCCCAGTTTTGCAACCTGCACGCCCATACGTTGGCCACCACAGGAAAGAAAAATAATCCTGATTCATGCCCCTTACATTATTTGTCATTTTTCCTCCTTATAGTAATGCCCAGTATACATTATGCCACATACTGCAATGGCCCTTAGACATTATGCCGCACACAATAATACACGACACAATATGCACACACTGTAATGCCCCCGACACATTATGCCACACACCGTAATGTCTGTGACACATTATGCCACACACCGTAATGCCTGTGACACATTATGACAGGAATCGCAATGCCCGTTATACATTATGCTACACACTGCAATGCCCCTGATACATTATAGCACATACATTGTCTGTGACACATTATGACACACACCGCAATGTCCGTGATACATTATGCCACACACTGCAATGCCCGATACATTATAGCACATACAATGCCTGTGACACATTATGCCACACACTGCAATGACCTTGAGACATTATACCACAATGCCCGTGATATAGTATACCATACACCGTAATGCCTGTGACACATACCGCAATGCCCTGCCCGTTATACCCTATGCCACACATCGCAATGCCCGTTATGTATTATGCCACACTGCAATGACCCTGACATTATACCACATACCACAATGCCCGTGATATAGTATACCACACACCGTAATGCCTGACACATTATGACACACACCGCAATGTCCGTGATACATTATGCCACACACTGCAATGACCCTGAGACATTATACCACATATCACAATGCCCGCGATATAGTATACCATACACCGTAATGCCTGCGACACATTATGACACACACCGCAATGTCCGTGATACATTATGCCACACACCGTAATGCCCATTACACATTAAGTCCTACAGTAAGGCTTCTAATTACTTTTCAATTACCTGCTCGTTGTCAGGGGTTTCATGCACTGGGTGTCATGCTCGTTGCCAGGGGTTTCATGCTCTTGGTTCCATGCACGGTGCCAGGGGTTTTCATGCTCAGGGTGTCATGCTCGTTGCCAGGGGTTTCATGCACTGGGTGTCATGCTCGTTGCCAGGTGTTTCATGCACTGGGTGTCATGCTCGTTGCCAGATGTTTCATGCACTGGGTGTCATGCTCGTTGCTAGGAGGTAGTCCTTGTTGCTAGGGCTGTGCTCCCAGTGCTACATATGTCCCCAGTGCCAGATATTCCCCCACGGTGCCAGGTACTTACATGCCCCAGTGCCAAATATAGTCCCCCCCCCATGTGCCAGGTACACATATGCCCCCAGTGCCAGATATTCCCCCCCAGTGCCATATATGCCCCCAGTGCCAGATATTCCCCCCAGTGCCATATATGCCCCCCGTGCCATATATGCCCCCAGTGCCAGATACCCCCCCCCAGTGCCATATATGCCCCAGTGCCAGATATCCCCCCCAGTGCCAGATATGCCCCCAGTGCCAGATATTCCCCCCAGTGCCAGAAATGCCCCAGTGCCAGATATTCCTCCCCCCCCCGTGCCATATATGCCCCCAGTGCCAGATATTTACCCCCCCCCCCCCCGCCGTCGCTTTTTGGAGGGACACGGAGGGCACAGCTCGTCTCTCCTGTGTCCCTCCTGCTGCATCATCTCTGGCGGCCGCGGGTCTAATAGGGGGAAGTGCCGGTTCGTGAGCCAATTAGAGCTCACGGACGGCACTTCCCCCTATTAGACCCGCGGTCGCCGGAGATGATGCAGCAGGAGGGACACAGGGAGGCGCGCTGTGTGCCCTCCGTGTCCCTCCAAAAAGCGGCGGAGGGAAGGAGACTGCAGACTGACATGCGGACGCTCGTCCGCATGTCAGTCTGCTGTAAATCAGTGGTGCCCCCGCAGCCCCTCGCCCCCAAGCCACCGCGAGGACTGCGGGGGCAGTAGTTACGCCACTGGTCTAATCTCATCTGATGATGGAAGCTAAGCAGTGTTGTGCCTGGTTTGTTTTTGGATTTCAAGTCCTGCCTTCTGGTTTGGCCACGGCACCTCGGATATTCACCAAGGTCATGGCCGTGATGACGACCCTTCACCATCAGAGAATCAGGATCCTGCCAAATCTGGACGACTTGCTGATCCTGGTGAACTCCCAAGAGGTTCTCCACAGTTATCTGGAACTGGCGGTCCAATTCCTAAAAGTCCACGGGTGGCTCATCAACTGAAAAAAGTCCTCGCTGGTCCCTGCTCGGAACATTGTGCACCTAGGGGCACTGCTGGACACACACAGCCAACAATTGTTTCTGTCTCCAGAGAAAGTCCTGAAAATTCAGGACAGTATCGTCCTCTCTCGCCCAAGAGTGTTGATACACACGGCGATGCAAGTACTAGACCTCATGGTGTCGGCTTTCGATATGGTAGAGTACGCTCAATTTCATTACCGCCCTCTGCAGAGGTTAATCCTCTCCAAGTGGGACGGCCTGCCTCATCGGATGATGTCTCAAATGATCTCCTTGACTCCGGAGGTTCGTCTGACACTGAGCTGGTGGCTACAGGACCAACAGTTGAGCAGGGGCCATCCCTTCTGGATCTCCAACTGTGTCCTCCTGACAATGGATGCCAGTCTTTTGGGCTGGGCCATGGTGTTGGAGCAACACTTTCTACAGGGTCGGTGGACCAGGGAGGAATCTCTCCTCCTGATATACATTCTGGAATTGCAGGCAGTGTTCAATTAATTGACACTGGCCCTGCCTCTAGTACAGAACAAGCCTGTTCAAGTACAATCTGACAACGCCACCACGGTAGTGTACACAAATCATCAAGGCGGCACTCGAAACTGCATGGCAAAGCTGGAAGTATCAAAAATCCTCAGTTGGGTAGAAAGTCATCTGACAGCAATATCGGCAGTGTTCATTCCCGGAGTCCTCAACTAGGAAGCGGATTTCCTCAGTCGTCAGGACGTTCACGCTGGAGAGTGGAGAGGCCGCAGCAGAAATGTCTGCACTGGTGTCAGTAGGTGACTGAGGCAGGGATGACTGGGAGATAGTGGGTGACTGAAGCATGTATGAGTGGGAGATAGTGGGTGACTGAGGCCGGGGTGACTGGGAGATAGTGGGTGACAGGGAGATAGTGGGTTACTGAGGGAGGGGTGATAGGAAGGGGTTGGGTAAGTATGGGAAGAAAGTGGGTGACAGGTATAATAAATGACTAAGGCAGGGGTGATAGGGAGATAGTGGATGACTGTGGCAGGGGTGACAGGGACAGTAAGAGACTGAGGCAGGGGTGACAGGGATAGTGGCTGACTGAGGCAGGGGTGACTGGGAGATAGTGGGTGACTGAGGCAGGGTTGACAGGGATAGTGGGTGACTGAAGCAGGGGTGATAGGGTGACAGTGGGTGACTAAAGCAGGGGTGACTGGTATAGTGGGTGACTGAGGCAGGGATCGCAGATATAGTGGTTGACTGAGGCAGCGGTGACTGGGAGATAGTGGGTAACTGAGGCAGGGGTGACAGGGAAAGTGTGTGACTCAGGCAGGGGTGATAGGGAGATAGTGGGCTGCATATCTCTGCCTCACTGCAGCAGCACATTCCTGCTTCAATGACAGCAGCACATCCCTACCTCACTTATAGCAGCACATCCCTGCCTCGCTGACAGCAGCACATCTCTGCCTCGCTGACAGCAGCACATCCCTGCCTCGCTGACAGCAGCACATCCCTGCTTCGCTGACAGCAGCACATCCCTGCTTCGCTGACAGCAACACATCCCTGCTTCGCTGACAGCAGCACATCCCTGCCTCGCTGACAGCAGCACATCCCTGTCTCGCTGACAGCAGCACAGCACTGCTTCGCTGACAGCAGCACATCACTGCTTCACTACCAGCAGCACATCCCTGCCTCACTGGCAGCAGCACATCCCTGCCTTACTGACAGCTGTATATAGGGCCTAATTCAGACCTGATCCCTGCTGTGCATATTCACACAACAGGAGATCAGGTCTCTGCCCAGTGAGCGCCTCTGCCTGATTGACAGGCAGAGGCGGTCACTGGGCAGGAGGAGTCGGGCCAGCGGCGTTGTGCCGCCATTTTGGGGGCACAGTCAGGACAACGCAGACATGACCGGACCGTATGGGGGCGGGCCGTGACGGCTGCGTGACCCGGACAGCAACGGGCCTTATTTACTAAAATCTCAGATAAATTTTATGGCATTTATGTGCAGTCTAGTTTGCACAGTTGATAGAGTGTTGATCTTGCACTATCAATGTAAGCCTCACATAGGTTTGATACACATGTAAGTTTGTTTTTATTTTACTACATTGTGGTTTGTGGCTCTATACCATGTAATGCATGTCTTTTAACAGTAGTCAAGTCTTCCAATGTGCTTGTTAGTGAAACCCAATAGATAGCTTTATTTTATTTTGTTTCTTCAAATATTGAATGCATATGTCTTATAACTTTTTTTTTTTTCAATATACAGGTTGAGTATCTGTATATACATTTTTATTATAAGATTTTCAATGACACAAGTACATCCAAGTTGCAGATTATGGATTGTGAAGGACAAATCAACCATATAAACAATTTAAGCAATTTAAATTGCATGCAGGTAGTAGAATATCAAACTCCTTGGATGAGAGTTGGTCGTAATAAACTAGGATACAAAAGAATAAAGTAGAAAATAAGATTTTAAACCTACCGGTAAATCTTTTTCTCGTAGTCCGTAGAGGATGCTGGGGACTCCGTAAGGACCATGGGGATAGACGGGCTCCACAGGAGACATGGGCACTTTAAGAAAGACTTTAGTTCTGGGTGTGCACTGGCTCCTCCCTCTATGCCACAGTTAGAGAAACTGTGCCCAGAGGAGACGGACAGTATGAGGAAAGGATTTTGTTAATCCAGGGCAAGATTCATACCAGCCACACCAATCACACCGTATAACTTGTGATAAACTACCCAGTTATCAGTATGAAAAAACAACATAGCATCAGTGCAGGACCGATGCAACTATAACCTAACCCTTATTGAAGCAATAACTATATACAAGTATTGCAGAAGTAGTCCGCACTTGGGACGGGCGCCCAGCATCCTCTACGGACTACGAGAAAAAGATTTACCAGTAGGTTTAAAATCTTATTTTCTCTAACGTCCTAGAGGATGCTGGGGACTCCGTAAGGACCATGGGGATTATACCAATGCTCCAAAACGGGCGGGAGAGTGCGGATGACTCTGCAGCACCGATTGAGCAAACATGAGTTCCTCCTCAGCCAGGGTATCAAACTTATAGTATTTTGCAAAGGTGTGTGAACCCGACCAAGTAGCAGCTTGACACAGCTGTAGTGCCGAGACCCCTCGGGCAGCCGCCCAAGAAGAGCCCACTTTCCTCGTGGAATGGGCCTTGACCGATTTCAGTAACTGCAATCCAGCCATAGAATGCGCTTGCTGAATCGTGTTACAAATACGGCGTGCAATTGCCTGCTTTGAAGCAGGGGCACCAATATTGTTGGTTGCATACAGGACAAACAGCGCTTCAGTTTTCCTGACTCTAGCCGTCCTGGCCACGTAAATTTTCAAAGCCCTAACCACATCAAGTAACTCGGAATCCTCCAAGTCACGCGTAGCCACAGGCACCACAATAGGTTGGTTCATATGAAAAGATGAGACCACTTTTGGTAGGAATTGAGGACGGGTCTGCAATTCCGCTCTATCCACATGAAATACCAAATATGGGCTTTTATGTGACAAAGCCGCTAATTCCGACACTCGCCTAGCCGAAGCCAAGGCTAATAACATGACCACCTTCCATGTGAGATATTTTAACTCCACTGTTTTAAGTGGTTCAAACCAGTGTAATTTTAGAAAACTTAACACCACGTTAAGGTCCCAAGGTGCCACCGGAGGCACAAAAGGAGGCTGAATATGCAGCACTCCTTTTACAAAAGTCTGAACTTCTGGAAGAGAAGACAATTCTTTTTGAAAGAAAATGGATAAGGCCGAAATCTGGACCTTAATAGAGCCTAATTTTAGGCCCAAATTCACTCCAGTTTGTAGGAAGTGAAGGAAACGGCCCAGATGGAATTCTTTCGTAGGAGCATTCCTGGCCTCACACCAAGAAACATAATTTCGCCATATACGGTGTAATGTTTTAACGTTACATCCTTCCTAGCCTTTATCAGCGTAGGGATGACCTCAACCGGAATGCTAGGATCCGGCATTCAACCGCCATGCCGTCAAACGCAGCTGCGGTAAGTCTTGGAACAGACAGGGCCCCTGATGCAACAGGTCCTGTCTTAGAGGGAGAGGCCACAGATCTTCTGTGAGCATTTCCTGCAGATCCGGATACCAGGTCCTCCGTGGCCAATCCGGAACAATGAGGATTGTTCTCACTCCTCTTTGTCTTATTATCCTCAACACCTTGGGTATGAGAGGAAGAGGAGGAAATACATAGACCGACCGGAACACCCACGGTGTCACTAGGGCGTCTACAGCTACTGCCTGAGGGTCTCTTGACCTTGCGCAATACCTCTGTAGCTTTTTGTTGAGCCGGGACGGCATCATGTCTATCTGTGGCAGTTCCCACCGACTTGTAATCTGTGCAAAGACTTCCTGATGAAGTCCCCACTCTCCCGGATGTAGGTCGTGTCTGCTGAGGATGTCTGCTTCCCAGTTGTCCACTCCCGGAATGAACACTGCTGACAGTGCGCTTGCGTGATTCTCCACCCAGCAAAGAATTCTGGTGGCTTGTGCCATCGCCACTCTGCTTCTTGTGCCGCCTTGGCGGTTTACATGAGCCACTGCGGTGACGTTGTCTGACTGGATCAGAACCGGTTGGTCGCAAAGTAAGGTCTCCGCTTGACGTAGGGCATTGTATATGGCCCTTAGTTCCAGGATGTTGATGTGAAGACAAGTCTCTTGACTTGACCAAAGACCTTGGAAATTTCTTCCCTGTGTGACTGCTCCCCAACCTTGGAGGCTTGCGTCTGTGGTCACCAGGATCCAGCCCTGAATGCTGAATCTGCGTCCCTCGAGAAGGTGAGCACTCTGCAGCCACCACAAGAGTGATACCCTGACCCTGGGGGACAGGGTGATCAACCAATGCATCTGTAAATGTGACCCGGACCACTTGTCCAGTAGGTCCCATTGGAAAGTCCTCGCATGGAACCTGCCGAATGGAATGGCCTCGTATGATGCCACCATCTTTCCCAGGACTCGAGTGCAGTGATGCACTGACACAAGTTTTGGTTTCAATAGGTTCCTGACAAGAGTCATGAGTTCCTGGGCCTTTTCTATCAGGAGATAAACCCTCTTCTGGTCTGTGTCCAGAATCATGCCCAAGAAAGACAGACGAGTAGTAGGAATCAATTGCGACTTCGGGATATTGAGAATCCAGCCGTGTTGCTGTAACACTTTCAGTGAAAGTGATACTCTGTTCAGCAACTGCTCTCTTGATCTCGCTTTTATGAGATCGCCCAAGTACGGGATAATTGTGACACCTTGCTTGCACAGGAGCACCATCATTTCCGCCATTACCTTGGTGAAAATTCTCAGGGCCATGGAGAGATCAAACAGCAACGTCTGAAATTGGCAATGACAGTCCTGTACCGCAAATCTGAGTTACGCCTGATGAGGTGGATAAATGGGGACATGAAGGTATGCATCCTGTACACAAATGCGGACAACAGGTGTCAAGCCGTGTGTTGCCTTTGTCAAGCTGTAATAAGTAGGGATAAGGACGTTAACCACCTCGGAACATCCTCCCTTATACGTCACCTACAGCGCATTCATCATAAGTCAGTGACAAGTTCAAAAACTTTGGATGACAGTGGAAGCAGTCCACTAACCACTAAATCCCTTCCTCTTGTAACCAAGCTCCTGCAAACCACACCACCAACTCCCTCAGTGTCAATTTCCTCCTTAGACAGGAGAGCCAATAGTCCTGCAGGCCATGTCACTGGCAAGTCTGACGAGTCCTCTCCTGCCTGGGATTCCTCCGATGCATCCTTGAGTGTAACGCCTACTGCTGCTGGCGCTGCTGTTGTTGCTGCTGGGAGTCGATCGTCATCCCAGAGGGGAAGTCGGAAGACCACTTGTACTTCTTCCAGTAAGCAATTGACTGTCCAACAGTCCTTTGCGAGGAAGATGAAATATCACAGCAGTCATCCTGCTGCAAAGCGGATAACTCAGGTCTGGGTGGTGAGAAACGTGGTTCCGGTATCCATCGTTAATTTAGAGGCAACTAGAGACTTGATTGAGGTACTGTGTCCCCGGTACCAAATACCCTCTAGGTTCCATTTCTCTAGGCAGGCGATACCGAAAATGTACACAGACCTCAGAAAAAGAGTCATCAGTGTCCTAAAAAATGCAGTTGTACCCAATGTCCACTTGTCTGTGGTTAAGTGGAGCAGGGCAGACTCAGGACTATATGACTGTGAAAGCCCACTGGGTAGATGTATTGCCTCCCGCAGCAAGAACAGCAGCGGCGGCACCAGTAGCAGCATCTCGCAATTGCCAACTCGTTCCTAGGCAGGCTACGCTTTGTATCACCGCTTTCCATAAGAGGCACACAGCTGACAACCTCTTACGGAAACTGAGGAACATCATCGCAGAATGGCTTACCCCAATTGAACTCTCCTGGGGATTTGTGACATCGGACAACGCCACCAATATTGTGCGTGCATTACATCTGGGCAAATTCCAGCACGTCCCATGTTTTGCACATACATTGAACTTGGTGGTGCAGAATTATTTAAAAAACGACAGGGGCGTGCAAGAGATGCTGTCGGTGGCCCGAAGAATTGCGGGCCACTTTCTGCCTTCAGCCACCGCATGCCGAAGACTGGAGCACCACCAAACATTCCTGAACCTGCCCTGCCATCATCTGAAGCAAGAGGTGGTAACGAGGTGGAATTCAACCCTCTATATGCTTCAGAGGATGGAGGAGCAGCAAAAGGCCATTCAAGCCTATACATCTGCCCACGATATAGGCAAAGGAGGGGGAAAGCACCTGACTCAAGCGCAGTGGAGAATGATTTCAACGTTGTGCAAGGTTCTGCAACCCTTTGAACTTTCCACACGTGAAGTCAGTTCAGACACTGCCAGCCTGAGTCAGGTCATTCCCCTCATCAGGCTTTTGCAGAAGAAGCTGGAGACATTGAAGGAGGAGCTAAAACAGAGCGATTCAACTAGGCATGTGGGACTTGTGGATGGAGCCCTTAATTTGCTTAACCAGGATTCAATCTGTTGAAATCAGAGCACTACATTTTGGCCGCCGTGCTCGATCCTAGATTTAAAACCTACATTGTATCTCTCTTTCCGGCAGACACAAGTCTGCAGAGGTTCATAGACCTGCTGGTGAGAAAATTGTCAAGTCAAGCGGAACGTGACCCGTCAACAGCTCCTCCTTCACATTCTCCCGCAACTGGGGGTGCGAGGAAAAGGCTAAGAATTCCGAGCCCACCCGCTGGCGGTGATGCAGGGCAGTCTGGAGTGAGTGCTGACATCTGGTCCAGACTGAAGGACCTGGCAACGATTACTGACATGTCGTCTACTGTCACTGCATATGATTCTGTCACCTTTGAAAGAATGGTGGAGAAAAAGAGGCAATTTGGAGGCCCTTGCACAAACTGGCTTTATTCTACCTAAGTTGCCCTCCCTCCAGTGTGTACTCCGAAAGAGTGTTTAGTGCGGCCGCTCACCTTGTCAGCAATCGGCGTACAAGGTTACTTCCAGAAAATGTGGAGAAGATGATGATCATCAAAATTAATTATAATCAATTCCTCCGTGGAGACATTCACCAGCAATTGCCTCCAGAAAGTACACAGGGATCTGAGATGGTGGATTCCAGTGGGGACGAATTAATAATCTGTGAGGAGGGGGATGTACACAGTGAAAGGGGTGAGGAATTGGAGGATGATGAGGTGGACATCTTGCCTCTGTAGAGCCAGTTTGTGCAAGGAGAGATTGATTGATTCTTTTTTGGTGGGGGCCCAAACCAACCAGTCATTTCAGTCAGTCGTGTGGCAGACCCTGTCGCTGAAATGATGGGTTCGTCAATGTTTTTCTTTTCAATCTAAGCCCCTGCAGTTTTCTGTAAGCATCTGCTTCGCTATGATGATCAACAAGTCACAAGGGAAAACACTCAGGGCTGGAGGCGTAGATCTTAGGTCCAGCTGCTACAAGCATGGCAGAGGTGTCACTATCACTGGTGACACCCAGAGAGGCGGCGAGGGAGATTGTAATGCAGTGCGCGCAGATAAGCAGCGCAATGGTAAAAAGGAGGCATGGTCTCATAGGTAGGGGCGTGGCCTGAATCACCATTTTGTTGCTGCGGGTATCCCGGGGGTTGGGGGCTGTACCCGGGGACTAGTGTGTGAGTGGTGCTGGCTCCTGCACAGTGACAGAAACTGGGTGTTGCACGTAATGTCACAGTGAAACACCCATATTCTGTCACTGAAGAAGAGCCGGCACTTTGGTGTCACCCCACTTGGCGGGTGACACTCGGGTGTGTGCCGCAACCCCGTTGTGATGCCACTGACCCATGGGAAGCTTTACGTGGCTTACCCATATGTTAGTAGCCCCAAGCATCTTTTGTGTTAGTCCCTGAAGAAAAACTTAAAATATTGTTTACAATTTTGTAATCAATGGCCTAATTCAGTAAGGATTGCAAATTCTGCTAAGTAACAGAATTTGCAATCCTTTGGTTCGCATGCTGGGGCCACCCATCACAGGGCATGGCCACCCAGCATGCCGCCTCCCTTCTTGACCACGCTGAAATTGCAGTCTCAGTGCAGTACAGCGTGATCATAAAAAATGGGTTAGCCTCCTGTTGGTGCAGACTGTACGTGTGCGCAGGAAGCCGCCACCATTTTTGTGATCGCAACGGCTGCATGTGATGTCATGCAGCCGCTCTGACCACGCCTCCTGTTTCTCCGTTGAAGCCCTGCCCCCGCACCGCTCCATCTCCGACTTTGAAATGGAGTGTTGCTGACCCCCCCCCCCCCGCACCGATTGACAGTCACAGAAAATGCAGGCGCATGCGTATGCTCTTAGCAATTTTTGCAGTTGGATTGCTTATTGTGATTGCAATCCAACCTGAATCAGGCTCTATTACCTATCACAATGCACTGCAGGTAGTACAAAATGGGGTTAATATAGGAGAAAAACCCCCAGAGCTGTGCTCCTTAACTGTCCCTGGTGGCTAGTGGAGCGGCTGCCCAGTAATCAGTGTCCACGCCAGTGCGCACACGGCCCGCCCCCTACTGCCACGCTGGATCACGGTATAGTGTGGGCACAGAAGCCCCTTACCTCCCTTTCATCAGCGGCCTCGTGATCCCGGAGGGCGGTGTGTGTGTGACTGACCTTAGGAAGAAACCGGAGCCTCCGCTGCAGTGACCCAGCAACCAGGGCACGGGAGTATACTGCGCCGCTGGGAGTGATGGAGCTGCAGTAAAGATGTCTATTAGACCTAGCCTGCTGCAGCCCTTGTACATTCTTATAAAAAAAGTTCTTCTTTTCTTGTCAAAATTAATAGCTAAGTATAGGCTGCCTGAGGCAGCCCCCTGTTAAGTGTCCTGCTACTGAAGGCACCAACTACAAACTGAGCTCCCTGTTCATGGAAGCGAGGTTATAGAGCAGGGGGCGCTGAGCATCTTGGGAACAGTCAAAAGCTTTGAGCCTGTTGGTGCCTCAGATCAAGATCCTACTCTACACCCCAATGTGAATCCTTGTGGAGTCCAGTGTACCCCACAGAAGAAATGAATGTGTCACACTCATTGGCAGCAACATTAGAATAGCTGCTGATGGGCACAATTGAGAAAGGAAGGGGGGAAAACATTTGAATCCAGCACATATATGTAATTTGAATATGTAATTTGTACCTTCCTACTTTAAAATGTAATGGATGAACCTCACCCTGTGAGAACTATCTTCATGATCAAGAGATCTCATATGCAAGATAAGTATGTGTTGGCAGAGGCGCTCACTGGGCAGAGATGCTGATCGCATCTCTGGCATGTGCCGGTGCACTGCGGCACCAGCACACACACACACACACACACACACTTCAGACCTGATCTCCTGTTGTGTGAATATGCACAGCAGAGATCAGGTCTGAATTAGGCCCTATATACAGCTGTCAGTAAGGCAGGGATCTGCTGCTGCCAGTGAGGCAGGGATGTGCTGCTGTCAGTGAAGCAGTGATCTGCTGCTGCCAGTGAGGCAGGGATCTGCTGCTGCCAGTGAGGCAGGGATGTGCTGCTATAAGTGAGGCAGGTATGTGCTGCTGTCAATGAGGCAGGGATGTGCTGCTGTCAGTGAAGCAGGGATGTGCTGCTGTCAGCGAGGCAGTGATCTGCTGCCCACTATCTCCCTATCACCCCTGCCTGAGTCACACACTTTCCCTGTCACCCCTGCCTCAGTTACCCACTATCTCCCAGTCACCGCTGCCTCAGTTAACCAATATACCTGCGACCCCTGCCTCAGTCACCCACTATACCAGTCACCCCTGCTTTAGTCACCCACTATCTCTGTCACCCCTGCCTCAGTCAACCACTATCTCCATATCACCCCTACCTCAGTCACCCACTATCCCTGTCACCTCTGCCTCAGTCACCCACTGTCACCCTATCACCCCTGCCTCAGTCACCCACTATCCCTGTCACCCCTGCCTCAGTCTCCTACTGTCCCTGTCACCCCTGCCACAGTCATCCACTATATCCCTATCACCCCTGCCTTAGTCACTGACTATCTCCCAGTCACCCCGGCCTCAGTCACCCACTATCTCCCAGTCATACATGCTTCAGTCACCCACTATCTCCCAGTCATCCCTGCCTCAGTCACCTACTGACACCAGTGCAGACATTTCTGCTGCGGCCTCTCCACTCTCCAGCGTGAACGTACTGTTGACTGAGGAAATCCGCTTCCCAGTTGAGGACTCCGGGAATGAACACTGCCGATATTGCTGGCAGATGACGTTCTACCCAACTGAGGATTTTTGATACTTCCAGCTTTGCCATGCAATTTCGAGTGCCGCCTTGATGATTTGTGTACACTACCGTGGTGTCGTTGTCCGATTGTACTTGAACAGGCCTGTTCTGTACTAGAGGCAGGGCCAGTGTCAATGAATTGAACACTGCCCGCAATTCCAGAATGTTTATCGGGAGGAGAGATTCCTCCCTGGTCCACCGATGGTGAAGGGTCGTCATCACGGCCATGACCTTGGTGAATTTCCGAGGTGCCGTGGCCAAACCAGAAGGCAGGACCTGAAATCCAAAAACTAACCAGGCACAACACTGCTTAGCTTCCAACATCAGATGAGATTGGACATATCCAGTGTGATGCGGCTGTAGATGATTTATGCTGTTTCTAACTTCTACTTCTAACTACTGGTACATCAATGAATAAGTTTCAAAATATAATGCATCAAGAGAACGGTGTTGGTAGTATAAAACTACCTACAGCACCTGGTATTCCCAGGTGGTCTCACATCCAAGAACAAACCAGGCCTAAAATCAGGTGATATTGGGCATATACAGTGTGGTGTGGCTGTAGATGAGCTTAGTGGTTTCTGTTAGAGTTCTTCTACTTCTAACTACTCGTACATAAATGAGTAAGCAGCCGATTTATTAAACCTGGTGAAATGATAATTTGCATGGTGATAAAGTACCAGCCAATCAGCTCCTAATTGCCATGTCACAGGCTGGGTTTGAAAAATGACAGTTAGGAGCTGACTGGCTGGTACTTTATCACCTTGCACTTTATCAGTTCACCAGGCTTAATAGATCTGCCCCAATGTTTCAAAATGGAATGCATCAAGAGAACGGTGTTGGTAGTATAAAACTACCTACAGCACCTGGTATTCCCAGGTGGTCTCACATCCAAGAACAAACCAGGCCTAAAATCAGGTGATATTGGGCATATACAGTGTGGTGTGGCTGTAGATGAGCTTAGTGGTTTCTGTTAGAGTTCTTCTACTTCTAACTACTCGTACATAAATGAGTAAGCAGCCGATTTATTAAACCTGGTGAAATGATAATTTGCATGGTGATAAAGTACCAGCCAATCAGCTCCTAATTGCCATGTCACAGGCTGGGTTTGAAAAATGACAGTTAGGAGCTGACTGGCTGGTACTTTATCACCTTGCACTTTATCAGTTCACCAGGCTTAATAGATCTGCCCCAATGTTTCAAAATGGAATGCATAAAGAGAACGGTGTTAGTATTGTAAAAATACACACAGCTCCTGGTATTTCCTTGTGGTCTCCCATCCAAGGCCCTCATTCCGAGTTGTTCGCTCTGTATTTTTCATCGCATCGCAGTGAAAATCCGCTTAGTACGCATGCGCAATGTTCGCACTGCGACTGCGCCAAGTAACTTTACTATGAAGAAAGTATTTTTACTCACGGCTTTTTCTTCGCTCCGGCGATCGTAATGTGATTGACAGGAAATGGGTGTTACTGGGCGGAAACACGGCGTTTCAGGGGCGTGTGGCTGAAAACGCTACCGTTTCCGGAAAAAACGCAGGAGTGGCCGGGGAAACGGTGGGAGGGCCTGGGCGAACGCTGGGTGTGTTTGTGACGTCAACCAGGAACGACAAGCACTGAACTGATCGCACAGGCAGAGTAAGTCTGGAGCTACTCTGAAACTGCTAAGTAGTTAGTAATCGCAATATTGCGAATACATCGGTCGCAATTTTAAGAAGCTAAGATTCACTCCCAGTAGGCGGCGGCTTAGCGTGTGTAACTCTGCTAAATTCGCCTTGCGACCGATCAACTCGGAATGAGGGCCCAAGTACTAAAAGCAGGACCAACACTGCTCAGCTTCCATGATCAGGAGAGATTGGGCAAATCCAGTGTGCTGTGGCTGTAGATGAGCTGGTGGTTTCTGTTACAGCTCTTCTACTTCTAACTTCTGGTACATAAAAGAATACATGTAAAAATTAAATGTACCAAGAAAATGGTGTTGGTAGTTTAAAAACACCTAAAGAATCTGATACTACCAAGCAGTCTCCCATCCATGTATTAACAAAGTCCAATACTGCTTTGCTTCAAAAATCAAATGAGATTGGGCATATCCAGTGTGGTGTGGCTTTAGATAAGCTTTGTGGTTTCTGTTAGAGCTCTTCTACTTCTAACTACTGGTACATTAATGAATATGTATAAGGTTGTAGTTTATCCAATATGCCTTTACTACCTTACCTTTCAACCCCCCCTCCCTCCCCTCTTCTCCTTATAGCTTCCTTAGTTCTCTCCTCCTCGTGTGTGCGTTATTTGTTTTCTCATATGTCCTAGAGGATGCTGGGGTCACATTAAGAACCATGGGGTATAGACGGGATCCGCAGGAGACATGGGCACTTTAAGACTTTCAAAGGGTGTGAACTGTCTCCTCCCTCTATGCCCCTCCTCCAGACTCCAGTTTTAGTATTGTGCGCAGTGATACTGGATGCACTACAGGGGAGCTCTACTGAGTTTCTCTGAAAAGACTTGTTAGTTTTTTTTATTTTCAGGGAGGCTGCTGGCAACAGTCTCCCTGCTTCGTGGGACTTAGGGGAGAGAAGTATGACCAACTTCTAGTGAGTTCAATGGCTCTGCTTCAGGCTGACAGGACACCATTAGCTCCTGAGGGTGCTGATCGCTGGGTACGCCTAGATGCACACTCCCGCAGCCTGCCGTCACCCCCTTACAGAGCCAGAAGACAGGTGAGTAGCAGAAGAACAGAAGACTTCTTCTTCAGTGACGGCATTCTGAGGTACCGAGCAGCGAGCGGAACGCTGCGCGCCATGCTCCCACACAAACACAGGCACTGCAGGGTGCAGGGCACGGGGGGGGGGGGCACCCTGGGCAGCATACATTCCTCACAAAAGGCTGGAAAAAGTGGACATTAGTGCCTGGGCACTGTCCTTACCCCGCTAGCGTAATTAATTATTTCTGAGCGGGACAGATACGCGCCATTACAGCGGCGGGGCTTCTTCCTCACCTCACCAGAACATCTTTAGAGCATTACAAGTCTATCACTATAGAGTTTATTATTTCCCAGACGGTGTACTTTTGGCGCTGGATTGTGAGCTGAAAAATCCTCTGTGTCCCTCTGACAGATTTACTGACGGTCTGTCCCCCATAAGCCGGTGTGTCTGTGGGTACTTGGTATATGTGTGTCAACATGTCGGTGGCTGAATGTTTTTCCCAAGAGGAAACTATGGCCCTCATTCCGAGTCGTTCGCTCGGTATTTTTCATCGCATCGCAGTGAAATTCCGCTTAGTGCGCATGCGCAATATTCACACTGCGACTGCGCCAAGTATCTTTGCTATGAAGATAGTATTTTTACTCACGGCTTTTTCATCGCTCCGGCGATCGTAATGTGATTGACAGGAAATGGGTGTTACTGGGCGAAAACATGGCGTTTTATGGGCGTGTGGCTGAAAACGCTACCGTTTCCGGAAAAAACGCAGGAGTGGCCGGAGAAACGGGGGAGTGGTTGGGCGAACGCTGGGTGTGTTTGTGACGTCAAACCAGGAACGACAAGCACTGAACTGATCGCACAGGCAGAGTAAGTGTGGAGCTACTCTAAAACTGCTAAGTAGTTTGTGATCGCAATATTGCGAATACATCGGTCGCAATTTTAAGATGCTAAGATACACTCCCAGTAGGCGGCGGCTTAGCGTGTGTAACTCTGCTAAATTCGCCTTGCGACCGATCAACTCGGAATGAGGGCCTATATTAGGAATGCAGACATATGATGGTGGCCCTGTTGGCACCACCAATAACTGACTGGGTAAATGTTTCAGTAATATCAGAGTAAGGTTGGATAAATCTGTGTCCCAGACACAGACGTAGAGAATAGATGTGATATTCATGGCTATGTTTCTTTTCCCTCAGGCCCCGCTGGGTCGCAAAAATGTTATTTTGCCCAGTTACTACACACTGATACTGACACGGATACTGATACTTATGTCGACCATAATGTTTCCTGATTAGATCCAATATTGGCAAGGAGCATTCAGTACATGATTGTGGATATTAAGGACATATTAAAATCACTGAAGACCCTGCTGTTCCTGACAAAGGGGTCTATATGTATGTATATATAGATATATAATGAAAGCTGATGTAACGTTCCTCCATCTCTGTTTGAGAAAGTCTGGGCCAGCTCGACAAGATGGTTTCAAATCCCCAAAAGGATTCTGGTTGTTTATTCATTTCCCGCCGCGGACAGAATAAAGTGGGAGTCACCCCCTGTTCTGCACGGGGCCCTGTCACAAATCCAGCGGATCGTATGCAGGAAGCTACATTATTTCTAGTTATGTAACCACGGGTACATTACTTAGACCTGCCATTACATGTGCATGGGTGAGTAGTAGTATTCAAGAATTGGTCGAATACCTTGTCATCCGATATAGATACCCTGGAGAGATGGGATACTCCTTACATTGTATCATATCAAGGACACTGCAGCATACTTACGTGAGACTGCAAGGGATATAGGACTCTTGAGTTCACGGGCCAATTTCATGGCAGTGTCGGATAGGAGGGCATTGTGGATTCACCAAGAGAATGCTGATGCTGACTCCAAGAAGAAAGGGAGTCTCTTCCCTATGAAGGTGAAGCCTTGTTTGGTGACTGCCTAGTTAATTTGATCTCGGCAGCTCCCGCAGGTAAGTCAACCTTCTTGCCCTATGTTCCGTCCCAACGGATGAAGACGCATCATTATCTGATGCAGTCATTTCGGCCCAATAGATATGCAAGAAGTTAAGATTCCCCTTTCTTTGCAGGTAGAGGAAGGAGAAGAGAGAAGAGGTCTGCATCCTCTTCAAGATCGCAGGAGCAGAGATCATCCTCTGCTTCTGCCAAATCCACTGCATGACGCTGGGGCTCTCTTGCAGGAGCCCGCACCAGTGGGGGCACGTCTAAAACTCTTCAGTCAGTTCTGGATTCATTCGGACATGGACTCGTGTGTTTTACAAATAGTGTCCCAAGGGTACAAACTGGGGTTTCAAGATGTTCCCCCTCACCGATTGTTCAAACATTAAGTTACTGTGCTATTCCTGGGTTATATAGCGCTGGGGTATGTGCTGGCATACTCTCTCTCTGTCTCTCCAAAGGGCCTTGTGGGGGAAATGTCTTCAGTAAAAGTATTCCCTGTGTGTGTGGTGTGTCGGTACGCGTGTGTCGACATGTCTGAGGAAGAAGGCTATATTAGAGAGGAGCGGGAGCAAATGAACGTGGTGTCTCCGCCGATACCTGATTGGATGGATATGTGGAATGTTTTAAATGCTAGTGTAAACTCATTGCACAAAAGATTAGACAAGGCAGAAGCTTTGGGACAGTCAGGGTCTCAACCAATGCCTAATCCTATGTCGCAGGGACTGTCAGGGTCTCATAAGCGCCCACTATCCAGATTGTTGACACAGATACCGACACGGATTCTGACTCCAGTGGCGATTACGATGATGCAAAGTTACAGCCAAAATTGGCAAAATACATTTGATATATGATTATGGCAATAAAAGATGTTTTGCACATCACAGAGGAGCCCCCTATCCCTGACAAGAGGGTACATATGTACAAGGGAAAGAAGCCTGAGGTAACCTTTCCCCCCTCACACGAGCTGAACGAGTTATGTGAAAAAGCTTGGGAATCTCCTGCAGATTTCCAAAAGGATTCCCCTTTCCCATCAACGGATAGGTTACGATGGGAATCCTCCCCTTGGGTGGACAAAGCATTAACACGCTTATCCAAGAAGGTAGCCCTCCCGTCCCAGGATACAGCTACCCTCAAAGAGTCTGCTGACCGCAAACAGGAGATTACCCTGAAGTCCATTTATACACATTCAGGTACCTTACTCAGACCGGCAATTGCGTCGGCCTGGGTGTGTAGTTCTGTAGCGGCATGGACGGATACCCTAGATAAGGCTACTATTTTATTGCCCCTGGGGCATATAAGAGATGCTGTCCTATATATGTGTGTATGCAAACTACAGGTGGTGCTGCAGGGCTCACACCCTTTTACTTGTCTTGTAGAGCAACTCTGGAGCTGTTACTGGGTCCAGCTGCTGCAAGAAATCAGCTTGAATGCTTCAGGGGCTTGGGCATGGCCAACATGAGCCCCACACTGATGGGGGTGTATAAAGCGATCTAGGGGTCATCCAAGCGCAACCCCACAAAGGCCGCCATGCCCTGCGTGACCATTTTCTCTTTTCATATGCAGACGAGGGTTGCAGCCAACTATGCCCATTGCTTGGATGACATCACCGTATGCAAATCCGTCTGCTGCAGACCTTTCCCCAGGAATGCTTGTACTAGTTGTTGCATATGGTTTGATGTTTGAGGGTGCTTCAGTATTAGGCAGCCTTCCGCCCTCTCATGTTCATCTGAAAATATGTGGTCTCCCTGCAGTTCCCTTGTGCTTCCTCAGTTGAATCTCCTTAACTTGACGGGTGTGTGCCCGAGCAGCCGCCCTCCACAGCCCTATCCCAGCACATGCTTTTCTTGCGTATGAGATCTCTTGATCATGAAGATAGTTCTCACAGGGTGAGGTTCATCCATTACATTTTAAAGTAGGAAGGTACAAATTACATATTCAAATTACATATATGTGCTGGATTCAAATGTTTTCCCCCCTTCCTTTCTCAATTGTGCCCATCAGCAGCTATTCTAATGTTGCTGCCAATGGGTGTGACACATTCATTTCTTCTGTGGGGTACACTGGACTCCACAAGGATTCACATTGGGGTGTAGAGTAGGATCTTGATCTGAGGCACCAACAGGCTCAAAGCTTTTGACTGTTCCCAAGATGCTCAGAGCCCCCTCCTCTATAACCTCGCTTCCATGAACAGGGAGCTCAGTTTGTAGTTGGTGCCTTCAGTAGCAGGCCACTTAAGAGGGGGCTGCCTCAGGCAGCCTATTCTTAGCTATTAATTTTGACAAGAAAAGAAGAACTTTTTTTTATAAGAATCTACAAGGGCTGCAGCAGGCTAGGTCTAATAGACATCTTTACTGCAGCTCCATCACTCCCAGCGGCGCAGTATACTCCCGCGCCCTGGTTGCTGGGTCACTGCAGCGGAGGCTCCGGTTTCTTCCTAAGGTCAGTCACACACACACCGCCCTCCGGGATCACGAGGCCGCTGATGAAAGGGAGGTAAGGGACTTCTGTGCCCACACTATACCGTGATCCAGCGTGGCTGTAGGGGGCGGGCCATGTGCGCACTGGCGTGGACACTGATTACTGGGCAGCTGCTCCACTAGCCACCAGGGACAGTTAAGGAGCACAGCTCTGGGGGGTTTTCTCTTATATTAACCCCATTTTGTACTACCCGCAGTGCATTGTGATAGGTAATAGAGCCTGATTCAGGTTGGATTGCAATCGCAATAAGCAGTCCAACTGCAAAAATTGCTAAGAGCATACGCATGCGCCTGCATTTTCTGCGGCACCCCGCAGTTAATGCGATCGCCTCTGACTGTCAATCGGTGCTGGGGGGGGGGGGGGGTCAGCAACACTCCATTTACAAGTCAGAGATGGAGCGGTGCGTGGGCAGGGCTTCAAATTGGGGTCAGCAACGGAGAAACAGGAGGCGTGGTCAGAGCGGTTGCATGACATCACATGCAGCAGCTGCGATCACAAAAATGGTGGCGGCTTCCTGCGCACACATACAGTCTGCACCAACAGGAGGCTAACCCATTTTTTATGATCACGCTGAACTGCACTGCGACTGCAATTTCAGCGTGGTCAAGAAGGGAGGCGGCATGCTGGGTGGCCCCAGCATGCGAACCAAAGGATTGCAAATTCTGTTACTTAGCAGAATTTGCAATCCTTACTGAATTAGGCCCATTGATTACAAAATTTATTTGTAAATATTTGAAGTTTTTCTTCAGGGACTAACACAAAAGATGCTTGGGGCTACTAACACATGGGTAAGCCACGTAAAGCTTCCCATGGGTCAGTGGCATCACAACGGGGTTGCGGCACACACCCGAGTGTCACCCGCCAAGGGGGGTGACACCAAAGTGCCGGCTCCTCTTCAGTGACAGAATATGGGTGTTTCACTGTGACATTACGTGCAACACCCAGTTTCTGTCACTGTGCAGGAGCCAGCACCACTCACACACTAGTCCCCGGGTGCAGCACTCAACCCCCGGGATACCCGGAGCAACAAAATGGAGATTCAGGCCAACAGGCCACACCCCTACCTATGAGACCATGCCTCCATTTTACCATTGCGCTGCTTATCTGCGCGCACTGCATTACAATCTCCCTCGCTGCCTCTCTGGGTGTCACCAATGATAGTGACACCTTTGCCATGCTTGTAGCAGCTGGTCCTAAGATCTACGCCTCCAGCCCTGAGTATTTGCCCTTGTGACTTGTTGATCATCATAGCGAAGCAGATTCTTACAGAAAACTGCAGGGGCTTAGATTGAAAAGAAAAACATTGACGAACCCATCATTTCAGCAACAGGGTCTGCCACACGGCTGACTGAAATGACTGGTTGGTTTGGACCCCCACCAAAAAAGAAGCAATCAATCTCTCCTTGCACAAACTGGCTCTACAGAGGCAAGATGTCCACCTCATCATCCTCCGATTCCTCACCCCTTTCACTGTGTACATCGCCCTCCTCACAGATTATTAATTCGTCCCCACTGGAATCCACCATCTCAGATCCCTGTGTACTTTCTGGAGGCAATTGCTGGTGAATGTCTCCACGGAGGAATTGATTATAATTCATTTTGATGATCATCATCTTCTCCACATTTTCTGGAAGTAACCTCGTACGCCGATTGCTGACAAGGTGAGCGGCTGCACTAAACACTCTTTTGGAGTACACACTGGAGGGAGGGCAACTTAGGTAGAATAAAGCCAGTTTGTGCAAGGGCCTCCAAATTGCCTCTTTTTCCTGCCAGTATACATACGGACTGTCTGACGTGCCTACCTGGATGCGGTCACTCATATAATCCTCCACCATTCTTTCAAAGGTGACAGAATCATATGCAGTGACAGTAGACGACATGTCAGTAATCGTTGCCAGGTCCTTCAGTCCGGACCAGATGTCAGCACTCACTCCAGACTGCCCTGCATCACCGCCAGCGGGTGGGCTCGGAATTCTTAGCCTTTTCCTCGCACCCCCAGTTGCGGGAGAATGTGAAGGAGGAGCTGTTGACGGGTCACGTTCCGCTTGACTTGACAATTTTCTCACCAGCAGGTCTTTGAACCTCTGCAGACTTGTGTCTGCAGGAAAGAGAGATACAATGTAGGTTTTAAATCTAGGATCGAGCACGGTGGCCAAAATTTATTGCTCTTATTTCAACAGATTGAATCCTGGTTAAGCGAATTAAGGGCTCCATCCACAAGTCCCACATGCCTAGCGGAATCGCTCTGTTTTAGCTCCTCCTTCAATGTCTCCAGCTTCTTCTGCAAAAGCCTGATGAGGGGAATAACCTGACTCAGGCTGGCAGTGTCTGAACTGACTTCACGTGTGGCAAGTTCAAAGGATTGCAGAACCTTGCACAACGTTGAAATCATTCTCCACTGCGCTTGAGTCAGGTGCATTCCCCCTCCTTTGCCTATATCGTGGATAGATGTATAGGCTTGAATGGCATTTTGCTGCTCCTCCATCCTCTGAAGCATATAGAGGGTTGAATTCCACCTCGTTACCACCTCTTGCTTCAGAGGATGGCAGGGCAGGTTCAGGAATGTTTGGTGGTGCTCCAGTCTTCGGCACGCGGTGGCTGAATGCAGAAAGTGGCCCGCAATTCTTCGGGCCACCGACAGCATCTCTTGCATGCCCCTGTCGTTTTTTAAATAATTCTGCACCACCAAATTCAATGTATGTGCAAAACATGGGACGTGCTGGAATTTGCCCAGATGTAATGCACGCACAATATTGGTGGCGTTGTCCGATGTCACAAATCCCCAGGATAGTCAAATTGGGGTAAGCCATTCTGCGATGATGTTCCTCAGTTTCCGTAAGAGGTTGTCAGCTGTGTGCCTCTTATGGAAAGCGGTGATACAAAGCGTAGCCTGCCTAGGAACGAGTTGGCATTTGCGAGATGCTGCTACTGGTGCCGCCGCTGCTGTTCTTGCTGCGGGAGGCAATACATATACCCAGTGGGCTGTCACAGTCATATAGTCCTGAGTCTGCCCTGCTCCACTTAACCACGGACATGTGGACTAGTGGACATTGGGTACAACTGCATTTTTTAGGACACTGGTGACTCTTTTTCTGAGGTCTGTGTACATTTTCGGTATCGCCTGCCTAGAGAAATGGAACCTAGATGGCATTTGGTACCGTTGACACAGTACCTCAATCAAGTCTCTAGTTGCCTCTGAATTAACGATGGATACCGGAACCACGTTTCTCACCACCCAGGCTGACAAGACCTGAGTTATCCGCTTTGCAGCAGGATGACTGCTGTGATATTTCATCTTCCTCGCAAAGGACTGTTGGACAGTCAATTGCCTACTGGAAGTAGTACAAGTGGTCTTCCGACTTCCCCTCTGGGATGACGATCGACTCCCAGCAGCAACAACAGCAGCGCC
Organism: Pseudophryne corroboree; assembly: GCF_028390025.1. Classification (NCBI taxonomy): domain Eukaryota; kingdom Metazoa; phylum Chordata; class Amphibia; order Anura; family Myobatrachidae; genus Pseudophryne; species Pseudophryne corroboree. Next base: position 97,354 of record NW_026967770.1, on the reverse strand, counting down.
AGCAGCAGTAGGCGTTACACTCAAGGATGCATCGGAGGAATCCCAGGCAGGAGAGGACTCGTCAGACTTGCCAGTGACATGGCCTGCAGGACTATTGGCTCTCCTGTCTAAGGAGGAAATTGACACTGAGGGAGTTGGTGGTGTGGTTTGCAGGAGCTTGGTTACAAGAGGAAGGGATTTAGTGGTCAGTGGACTGCTTCCGCTGTCATCCAAAGTTTTTGAACTTGTCACTGACTTATGATTAATGCGCTGCAGGTGACGTATAAGGGAGGATGTTCTGAGGTGGTTAACGTCCTTACCCCTACTTATTACAGCTTGACAAAGGCAACACACGGCTTGACACCTGTTGTCCGCATTTGTGTACAGGATGCATACCTTCATGTCCAAATTTATCCATCTCATCAGTCGTACCTCAGATTTGCGGTACAGGACTGTCATTGCCAATTTCAGACGTTGCTGTTTGGTCTCTGCACGGCCCAGAGAATTTTCACCAAGGTAATGGTGGAAATTATGGTTCTCCTCCGCAAGCAATGTGTCACAATTATCCCGTACTTGAGCGATCTCATAAAAGCGAGATCAAGAGAGCAGTTGCTGAACAGCGTATCACTTTCACTGAAAGTGTTACAGCAACACGGCTGGATTTTCAATATCCCAAAGTCGCAGTTGGTTCCTACGACTCGTCTGTCTTTCTTGGGCATGATTCTGGACACAGACCAGAAGAGGGTTTATCTCCCGATAGAAAAGGCCCAGGAACTCATGACTCTTGTCAGGAACCTATTGAAACCAAAACTTGTGTCAGTGCATCACTGCACTCGAGTCCTGGGAAAGATGGTGGCATCATACAAAGCCATTCCATTCGGCAGGTTCCATGCGAGGACTTTCCAATGGGACCTACTGGACAAGTGGTCTAGGTCACATTTACAGATGCATTGGTTGATCACCCTGTCCCCCAGGGTCAGGGTATCACTCCTGTGGTGGCTGCAGAGTGCTCACCTTCTCGAGTGACGCAGATTCGGCATTCAGGACTGGATCCTGGTGACCACAGATGCAAGCCTCCAAGGTTGGGGAGCAGTCACACAGGGAAGAAATTTCCAAGGTCTTTGGTCAAGTCAAGAGACTTGTCTTCACATCAACATCCTGAAACTAGGGGCCATATACAATGCCCTACGTCAAGCGGAGACCTTACTTTGCGACCAACCGGTTCTGATCCAGTCAGTCAACGTCACCGCAGTGGCTCATGTAAACCACCAAGGCGGCACAAGGAGCAGAGTGGTGATGGCACAAGCTACCTTTGCATTTTTCTCCCAAACGAAGGACACTAGAATGAAAATTTTAAAGCCTCCTGTTAGTGCTTCATCTACACGGTATAGCCCTGAATTTTCCAATGCGTAGCTCTTTGCAAAAGAGAGATATTGGCAAGGAAAAGCTGTCTTGTACCTTTGCATTTTTCTCCCAAACGAAGGACACTAGAAAGAAAATTTTAAAGCCTCCTGTTAGGCCATCATCTACACGGCATAGCCCTGAATTTTCCAATGCGCAGCTCTTTGCAAAAGAGAGATATTGGCAAGGAAAAGCTGTCTTGTACCTTTGCATTTTTCTCCCAAACGAAGGACACTAGAAAGAAAATTTTAAAGCCTCCTGTTAGGCCATCATCTACACGGCATAGCCCTGAATTTTCCAATGTGCAGCTCTTTACAAAAGAGAGATATTGGCAAGGAAAAGCTGTCTTGTACCTTTGCATTTTTCTCCCAAACGAAGGAAACTAGAATGAAAATTTTAAAGCCTCCTGTTAGTGCTTCATCTACACGGTATAGCCCTGAATTTTCCAATGCGTAGCTCTTTGCAAAAGAGAGATATTGGCAAGGAAAAGCTGTCTTTCAACTCTTCCACAACTGAAAAACAGATAGTGTTCCCAAGCCTTCCATCCTGTAATATCTTTAGTCTCTCGTCAATGAAGAAAACAATCCCTCCAGCAGACTCTTCAACCACGATACAAGATCACAGCCAAAAGGGCGAGAAGCAACTACACTTGCGTTTAACCAAAATGGCTAAAACTTAGTGGAGGAAAGTGCAGTGCACCAAAACATAAGCTGACACAATCATGGAGAATGCGCCAGCATATATGCTCTTCTATCTATATTTTGCAAACCTGCTCTTGTCCCCTCAAGCTGCTCCATGTAGATTTGACGCCTGGCAAGGTGCATAACCCACTGACAAGCAGGCACACTCCTGCATGAGTTTTCACTCTCACTAGCAGGATGATACACATTCATTTGCATGTGCTCCACCTCTGACACACCGCCCACCCAACCACCCAGTCACCAGAGCCACCCACAAGCCAACTGGCTCCGTGATTTAATTTGCACAGTGCAGTCATCCAGACAGCATGTCCTTCTCAATGGAATAATCTCTGGTTCCATGGAATCTTCCGCATTGGAATGCTGCGGAACAAAAAGGATTTAAACATTCAGCTTGCTAGCATTCAATGTACCTGCGGCTTGGCTCTAGCACATGGGTCTTCATCCTGTGGCCCTCCAGCTGCTGTGAAACTACACATCCCAGCATGCCCTGCCACAGTTTTGCTATTAAGGTATGCTAAAACTGAGGCAGGGCATGCTGGTATATGTAGTTCCACAGCAGCTGGAGGGTCGCAGGTTGAAGACCCATATTCTAGCATGCCTGTTCTATGATGCATGTTCCGTGATGTCACAATCAGCTTGGAATGGGGTGTCTAGCATGCATTTGCTGACAGCCACTTGAGGGAGACACACATCAGGAGATGCAGCATATCGGAGGTCTTCGATGCCTTTCCAGCAAATGCACACCACCAGCTGCTGGTCTGGACACAAAACAATACCCACAATTGAAGGCTCAAAATGCCCAACTACAGGATTAATGTAAGTAGTGAATTTAGGAATGAATTTAGAAGTAGGAAATTAAGTTAGTTCACAAGTACATTCAAATTCCGATCTAAAGTCTAGGTAGGCCTCACGTCCTGGCAGCCCCCAGCATTTAAAAATGCCTTGATTAGAGGTAGGGAATTAAATGTAGATAAGAAGTAGACACAAAATAACACTCCACAGAGCAATTATCAGGTGTCTTTATCAATTGTTGCATTTAAAAAATCAAGCAATTAGGGAACACAATGTTGCGACAATGTAACCCTATTTGCAAAATAGTACTAAATAAGTTTGTCGATGTAAGACATTTGCAAAGGCGCAAACAAAACACGCTGGAAAATGCAACTGAATCTGTTTTTGGAGGTTAGAATAGATGCAGGATCAAGTAGCTCAATGGGTAGGGTGTTTGATTAGAATTCAACAGGTTATAGATTTGAATCCTGGGTATGATAGTTTGAGGTGTTATTTAATAAAGTATGTTTATATATTAGTCACACATGGCTTACTTTTACAAATGGCATGTCACCAGTTAGTGCTGACTGCCGATATGCCATTTGCACAAACACGCCATGTGTGACTGTATATGCATTTAAGGAGGGCACCCCGGCAATACCACAAACCATTGAGTGTCAAGTATACTAGATATATCTTCATATCTCATGTGCTTTCTCTGAGACCAATCTTGTTATGCCCCTTCCCCACAAGGCATGCGCCTTTTGTCCATATTGCAAAAATGGGGAGGGGAGGGGGGGGGCATATAATTCTCTGTCACAGGGCACCAAAAAGTCTAGTTATGGCTCTGGTATGCATTATGTAATCTGGCAGACCATATCTCCAACACTGGCTGGTTGGAATAGAAATCCGGTTATCTATGTGAGCAAATGACCATCAACGATTTACTCTCAAACACTAGAAAATGGACAAACATGGTCCCCTAAACAAATTGGTTAAATTTTGGGTTTAACCAATTTGTGTAATGACCATTTTTGACCACTTTTCTAGTGTTTGGGAGCAAATGGTTAATTGACATTTGCTACTATACATTACCAGATTTTCATTCCATCCATCCGGACTGGATAGATAGCCTGACAGATAATTGTGTAGTGTACGCCCAGGATAACTGTCAGTTGTGCTTTCTTTTATGACGGCACATAAATGGGTGGGCAGATCCAGAGCAAGGACTGCCCACTCATGCATAGTTGTCAACTGATGTGAAGTTCCAGGGGGCAATCTCAGTTATAAAGAAAAGTATCTGGAAATTGTCCCTAGTTTAAAAAAAAAATAAAAAAAAAATTGATCAACTCCATTTATTTAGTATGATATCCCAGCAGTCAGAACAACATACTTTATTAAATAACACATCTCAAACTACCATACCCAGGATTCAAACCTATAACCTGTTGAATTCTAATCAAACACCCTACCTATTGAGCTATTTGATCCTGCATAAAAATTGTGAACATTATATGAAGCTATTGGTACTTTGCAAAAAAAAAGTATCAGCATTACAACGCAGCAGATCCATGCAGTTTGCAGCCACACACTACATGTATCTGCTCAGCCACAATGCTGATTATTTCTTCACAAAGTACAAGGTGAGCTCCAAACAGAATTCTCTAGCTTAGAATTATACCTTTCTATGCCAAACCTAGAAGTCGGGCCCCCCACCCTGGGATCCCCCAGAGGGAGGCCTGCACCGTCATGCGGCAGGCTTGTCCGTTTTGGAAGCAGGCTGATGGGCAGCCCAGGCTTGCTTCAGTCTGGGCTTGGCAGGTCTGGAAGCATGAGCTTGCTTTGGGTATGCCTGACCTTGGGTACGCTTTACCTGAGGGATGAAAGGGCCAAGGGAAAGTACTTTTAGCCTTCTGCGTGGTAGGAGTCATACGAGGTAGGCAAGCTGTTTTAGCAGTAGCCAGATCAGCTACAATCTTATTGAGGTCTTCTCCAAAGAGAGTGTCTCCCTTGAAAGGAAGCACCTCCAGGGTTTTCTTGGAATCCATATCCACCGACCAGGATCTCAACCAGCTGTATAAAGTATTACCTTGGAACTGGCTCTCCACTCCCCATTATCTGGTTATCATGGCTTCCTCCGCCAGTGTCCAGACTCGCTTGCTGAAGCTCGGCCACTTCTTCCTAGCAGCAGGCACCTGGATCACTGGGCAGCAGAGGTGCTTGGGAGCCGGAAGGGGGCGGAGCAATCAGGCAGGCAGTTGCAGTGCTGCCCAGCTATCTGTGGTGTGAGAAGAAGCAGGGGCACCCCACCGCTGGCAGTGCTGCAGCTAGCGGTGGTGGCAGCGGCGAGGCTGCTGGGCTGGGTCTTGAAAAAGGTGGAAAGAAGGGTGTTACGGCATGGAATGTACAAACTGCGAGACCCTGCTGGTAGCGCCTTTGTCTATTTAGTAGGAAGGGCACGTAACAGCCGGGGGGCAATGGAGGAAGCCCCTTTAGGGCTGGAGCCCCTTCAGGGCTGGAGCCCGGCGGCAACTGAATCCGTTGTCTCTGGCAGTTCTGCCCCTGGACTAGAGGAATGGTCAAGAACATGGCAACATTTAATGCCAAAAAATGCAAAATCATTACACACGTGCAAAAATGCAAAGGCTAACTATAATATTAAGGGCATTATAATGGCAAGAGGAAAGCTATCTAAGTATTACTATTTCAGGTGAGCAATGTAACAAAGCAATAGGAAAGGCAAGTCAGATGCTTGTTTGCATAGGTTAAAGAACCAGTAGCAGAAAAAAGTAATACAGGTTGAGTATCCCATATCCAAATATTCCGAAATACGGAATATTCCGAAATACGGACTTTTTTGAGTGAGACTGAGATAGTGAAACCTTTGTTTTTTGATGGCTCAGTGTACACAAACTTTGTTTAATACTCAAAGTTATTAAAAATATTGTATTAAATGAACTTCAGACTGTGTGTATAAGGTGTATATGACACATGAATGAATTCTGTGAATGTACACACACTTTGTTTAATGCACAAAGTTATAAAAAATATTGGCTAAAATGACCTTCAGGCTGTGTGTATAAGGTGTATATGAAACATAAATGCATTCTGTGCTTAGATTTAGGTCCCATCACCATAATATCTCGTTATGGTATGCAATTATTCCAAAATACAGAAAAATCCGATATCCAAAATTCCTCTGGTCCCAAGCATTTTGGATAAGGGATACTCAACCTGTAATGCAGCTGTATAGGTCCTTGGTACAGCCACATTTAGAATCCTGTGTTCAGTTCCAGAAGCCATATCTCCAGAAGGCTGTAAATACATTAGGGCAACTAAAATTGTGCATGGCCTACATCACAAAACTTACCTGGAAATACTAAAAAATGTTGATGTGTATAGTTTGGAGAAGGGAAGAGGGAACATACAGTAATAGAAACATTTAAATATATAGGGAGGAATGTAATAGGGTGTGAGAATCAGCAGAAAGTGAGAGATTTTGTGTTTTTTCCTGTTGTTTTTTTTTTTTTTATTGTTTGTTTTTTAAAGTGGCAATCCTTTACATGGCAAAACCAGGTTGATATTTGCCATGTAAAGGATTGCCACCGTGGGCATGTGTAGAAGGGGCACTGCTACTGTTGGCATTATGTGTGTAAGCTGCACTGATATGGTGGTTATGTGTATAAAGGGCACTGCGACTGTGGGTATTATTATTATTATTATTATTATTACATGCGGTGTAATGACAATAAGATAGTGCTACTGTGTGGCGTATTTTTATTTGGGGTGCTATTGTGTGGCCATGCCCCTTCCTTGTGATACCACACCTTCTTTTTTTAAGGAGCGCACTGTCCCTTTATTAAGTATTGGAGAGAGGGCCCAAATTAATAGTTTGCAGGGAGGCGCCAAACACCCTAGCACTGGCCCTTTGGTAGGGGACAGGATTTGCTTCTGCTTGTGCACATATGTTATGATTGCCAGCCAACAGCACTGGTTTTGCCTATAACACTAACTATAAATATTTTGAATTGGTCCTGGACCACCAATCCAAGGCACCCCTGCAAGTGTCCTGAGGCACCCCAGGGTGCAGTTTGAGAACCACTGGTCTAGTGAGTACCCAGGATAATTATTGTAGCTGGTCTGCGGGTAACAGCTCTCAGATCCACTTCTAGAAAAAATGCAGCAATGTAATTTGAGTGACAAACTGCAGAGATGAACCCTTTCTGTGACTGCTGCACAGGGATCACACAAACTCTATTCATAGGGCTGACTTCACTTAGGGGAGATGTTCTCACCCCGCAAAGAAGTGCGAGTATATACCGCACTTACGGTACCATTGGATTTACAGATATTTTCTTGCAATACACTATGGGGGTCATTCTGAGTTGATTGCTCGCTAGCAGTTTTTAGCAGCCATGCAAACGCATTGTCGCTGCCCACTGGAGAGTGTATATTCACTTTGGAGAAGTGCGAACACTTGAGCAGCAGAGCGCCTGCAAAATCGTTTCAAAATAAGACCAGCACTGTAGTTACACTTCGTGTGCGTTGATTCTAACAACCGAGGGACGGCTTTTGATGTCACACACCCATCCAGCGAATGCCCAGCCACGTCTGCATTTCTTCTGCCACGCCTGCATTTTTCCAAGCACTCCCTGAAAACGGTCAGTTGACACCCAGAAACGCCCTCTTTCTGTCAATCTCCTTGTGGCCTGTTCTGTGATTGGATTAATCGCTAGAACTAGTGCAAAACCACAATGGACTTTGTACCCGTACGATGCGCATGCACATTACGGAGCATGCGCATGCACAGATTAGCCATTTTTTTTCAACTGATTGCTACGCAGCGAACAACGGCAGCAAGCGATCAACTCAGAATGACCCCCTATATACATAGAAACATGGATTTTTACTGCAGGAATTATGGTTAGTTTAGGGGTATCGGTTAGGGTCAACAGAGGTGTAGCTAGGGGTCCAAGCGCCCCTGGCAAAGTAAGGGACTGGCGCCCCCCCTTTCGATAAAGCATTGCAGTCCATTGGCGGTTACCATGTTGGAGCCACAGCAACTGACCCCCTCCCCCACACGCTGCCCTACATCATCGGCTGGGATTCACTGTTGGTGTGAAGCCACTGGGAACATTCTGGTAGCATTAGCAGCAGTCTGTGTCATAGATAGGGAAGGCAGAAGGTTAACTAGCTAATAGCAGTCTGTTGGCAGCAGAGGCTGGGCGGGGGGCTGAGAATGAGCCAACGCTGATCAGTGTCCAGTCTGCTCAGACAAAAATATTTTGTGATCAGGGCTGGTTCTAGACCAAAGGAGCCAATGGCAAAAATTTCCTTTGGCACCCCCCCCCCCACACACACACACACATACACACACACACACACACACACACACACACACACACACCAAAAAAGAACATATCCCAGTTTAACATAACGCTATGTGGTGCAAGGTGTGGAGCTGGTCACTTGTATCAGACCTCTGACATTTGCCTTTTCACCCATATTGCATACTTTTTCTTGCAGGTTGTGTCTTAATTCAAGAAGTGTTCTAAGTACTTCAGCTTAGTATCTTTACTGACCCCTCTTTACCCCACACTACATAACTGACCCCTCTATACCCTACACTACATCACTGACCTTTCTATAACCATCACTGCATTACTGACCCCTCTATACAGTACACTGACCTCTATATACCTGCTAGTACATCCCTGATGCCTATATTCCCTAAGCTAAATCCCTGACGCCTCTATTCCCTACGCTACATCCCTGACGCCTCTATTCCCTATGCTACATCCCTGACGCCTCTATACCCTACGCTACATCCGTGATGCCTCTATTCCCTACGCTACATTCCTGATGCCTCTATAACCTACGCTACATCCCTGACGCCTCTATACCCTACGCTACATCCCTGACGCCTCTATACAGTACAATGCATTACTGATCCCTCTAGACCATACATCCTCATTACATCAGAGAGATAGTGAAACACTGGAAAAAATAAGGATAAAGTGGACTACAGAAACTGATGCTCTAAACAAAGGAGAGAGAGAGAAAAGCACAAGGGAAAGTGGGCAATCGGAACACCATAGAGAGAGGAGAGATAGAAATGCCTGAAAAAGTAAAGGGGGTTGGGTATGGCATCCGGCGCTCGGGATTCCAGCAGTCACATGATACCTAATCCTAATCCTAACCCTCTGGGGGGGTGGCGGATAGTGCTAACCCTCAGGGGGTGGCAGCTAGGACTAACCCCCCCCCCTCCTAGTGCCTTCCCTAACACCCCCTCCCCCGGTCCTAACCCTCCCTCCAATACTCGCCTTCGGGATGTTGGCTGTCTGTGTGCCGGCACCAGTCTCCCAAGTGGTGTCAGGATTCCAACATCGGTCAAATGACCGCCGGTATACCGTCTGCCGGGATGGTAAATGTATCCTGAGGACAGGTAGTGAGTGTGGAGGGATAGGTGGTTCAGTAAAATGTAACAGCTCAAACTGCGATCATTCACTGATAAATTGATTTATAGCTCTCCCTTTTTAACCATTGCAGTCATAAAAGCAATGGCCCTCATTCCGAGTCGTTCGCTCGGTATTTTTCATCGCATCGCAATGAAAATCCGCTTAGTACGCATGCGCAATATTCGCACTGCGACTGCGCCAAGTAATTTAACAATGAAGATAGTATTTTTACTCACGGCTTTTTCATCGCTCCGGCGATCGTAATGTGATTGACAGGAAATGGGTGTTACTGGGCGGAAACACGGCGTTTTATGGGCGTGTGGCTGAAAACGCTACCGTTTCCGGAAAAAATGCAGGAGTGGCCGGAGAAACGGGGGAGTGGTTGGGCGAACGCTGGGTGTGTTTGTGACGTCAAACCAGGAACGACAAGCACTGAACTGATCGCACAGGCAGAGTAAGTGTGGAGCTACTCTAAAACTGCTAAGTAGTTTGTGATCGCAATATTGCGAATACATCGGTCGCAATTTTAAGATGCTAAGATACACTCCCAGTAGGCGGCGGCTTAGCGTGTGTAACTCTGCTAAATTCGCCTTGCGACCGATCAACTCGGAATGAGGGCCAATGTTTTTTAAACTTTTAAATAAAGCTTGTTAGCATCCCCAGCACACTGTATATGCTGGGAGATGTAGTTCTCAATATGAAAACATTTAATTAGTGTATGAACTCTACTTCCCCAACTGAAACCTCTCACAAACACTAGAGATGAGCGGGTTCGGTTTCTCTGAATCCGAACCCGCACGAACTTCATGTTTTTTTTCACGGGTCCGAGCGACTCGGATCTTCCCGCCTTGCTCGGTTAACCCGAGCGCGCCCGAACGTCATCATGACGCTGTCGGATTCTCGCGAGGCTCGGATTCTATCGCGAGACTCGGATTCTATATAAGGAGCCGCGCGTCGCCGCCATTTTCACACGTGCATTGAGATTGATAGGGAGAGGACGTGGCTGGCGTCCTCTCCGTTTAGAATTAGAATAGATTAGAGAGACTAATTTTGGGGAGCATTAGGAGTACTCAGTAGTGTACAGTGCAGAGTTTTGCTGATAGTGACCAGTGACCACCACTTTTATTTATAATCCGTTCTCTGCCTGAAAAAAGCGATACACAGCACACAGTGACTCAGTCACATACCATATCTGTGTGCACTGCTCAGGCTCAGGCCAGTGTGCTGCATCATCTATTATCTATATATAATATTATATATATCTGTCTGACTGCTCAGCTCACACAGCTTATAATTGTGGGGGAGACTGGGGAGCACTACTGCAGTGCCAGTTATAGGTTATAGCAGGAGCCAGGAGTACATAATATAATCCGTTCTCTGCCTGAAAAAAGCGTTACACAGCACACAGTGACTCAGTCACATACCATATCTGTGTGCACTGCTCAGGCTCAGGCCAGTGTGCTGCATCATCTATTATCTATATATAATATTATATATATCTGTCTGACTGCTCAGCTCACACAGCTTATAATTGTGGGGGAGACTGGGGAGCACTACTGCAGTGCCAGTTATAGGTTATAGCAGGAGCCAGGAGTACTACATAATATATTATATAGTGAGTGACCACCAGACACACAGTGCAGTTTATTTAATATATCCGTTCTCTGCCTGAAAAAAGCGATACACACAGTGACTCAGTCAGTCACATACCATATCTGTGTGCACTGCTCAGGCTCAGGCCAGTGTGCTGCATCATCTATATATATTATATATCTGTCTGACTGCTCAGCTCACACAGCTTATAATTGTGGGGGAGACTGGGGAGCACTACTGCAGTGCCAGTTATAGGTTATAGCAGGAGCCAGGAGTACATAATATTATATTAAAATTAAACAGTGCACACTTTTGCTGCAGGAGTGCCACTGCCAGTGTGACTAGTGACCAGTGACCTGACCACCAGTATATAATATTAGTAGTATACTATCTCTTTATCAACCAGTCTATATTAGCAGCAGACACAGTACAGTGCGGTAGTTCACGGCTGTGGCTACCTCTGTGTCGGCACTCGGCAGCCCGTCCATAATTGTATATACCAGTGACCTAACCGTGGTTTTTTTTTCTTTCTTTATACATACATACTAGTTACGAGTAATATACTATCTCTTTATCAACCAGTCTATATATTAGCAGCAGACACAGTACAGTGCGGTAGTTCACGGCTGTGGCTACCTCTGTGTCGGCACTCGGCAGCCCGTCCATAATTGTATATACCACCTAACCGTGGTTTTTTTTTCTTTCTTTATACATACATACTAGTTACGAGTATACTATCTCTTTATCAACCAGTCTATATATTAGCAGCAGACACAGTACAGTGCGGTAGTTCACGGCTGTGGCTACCTCTGTGTCGGCACTCGGCAGCCCGTCCATAATTGTATATACCACCTAACCGTGGTTTTTTTTTCTTTCTTTATACATACATACTAGTTACGAGTATACTATCTCTTTATCAACCAGTCTATATATTAGCAGCAGACACAGTACAGTGCGGTAGTTCACGGCTGTGGCTACCTCTGTGTCGGCACTCGGCAGCCCGTCCATAATTGTATATACCACCTAACCGTGGTTTTTTTTTCTTTCTTTATACATACATACTAGTTACGAGTATACTATCTCTTTATCAACCAGTCTATATATTAGCAGCAGACACAGTACAGTGCGGTAGTTCACGGCTGTGGCTACCTCTGTGTCGGCACTCGGCAGCCCGTCCATAATTGTATATACCACCTAACCGTGGTTTTTTTTTCTTTCTTTATACATACATACTAGTTACGAGTATACTATCTCTTTATCAACCAGTCTATATATTAGCAGCAGACACAGTACAGTGCGGTAGTTCACGGCTGTGGCTACCTCTGTGTCGGCACTCGGCAGCCCGTCCATAATTGTATATACCACCTAACCGTGGTTTTTTTTTTCTTTCTTTATACATACATACTAGTTACGAGTATACTATCTCTTTATCAACCAGTCTATATATTAGCAGCAGACACAGTACAGTGCGGTAGTTCACGGCTGTGGCTACCTCTGTGTCGGCACTCGGCAGCCCGTCCATAATTGTATACTAGTATCCAATCCATCCATCTCCATTGTTTACCTGAGGTGCCTTTTAGTTGTGCCTATTAAAATATGGAGAACAAAAATGTTGAGGTTCCAAAATTAGGGAAAGATCAAGATCCACTTCCACCTCGTGCTGAAGCTGCTGCCACTAGTCATGGCCGAGACGATGAAATGCCAGCAACGTCGTCTGCCAAGGCCGATGCCCAATGGCATAGTACAGAGCATGTCAAAACCAAAACACCAAATATCAGTAAAAAAAGGACTCCAAAACCTAAAATAAAATTGTCGGAGGAGAAGCGTAAACTTGCCAATATGCCATTTACCACACGGAGTGGCAAGGAACGGCTGAGGCCCTGGCCTATGTTCATGGCTAGTGGTTCAGCTTCACATGAGGATGGAAGCACTCAGCCTCTCGCTAGAAAACTGAAAAGACTCAAGCTGGCAAAAGCACCGCAAAGAACTGTGCGTTCTTTGAAATCCCAAATCCACAAGGAGAGTCCAATTGTGTCGGTTGCGATGCCTGACCTTCCCAACACTGGACGTGAAGAGCATGCGCCTTCCACCATTTGCACGCCCCCTGCAAGTGCTGGAAGGAGCACCCGCAGTCCAGTTCCTGATAGTCAGATTGAAGATGTCAGTGTTGAAGTACACCAGGATGAGGAGGATATGGGTGTTGCTGGCGCTGGGGAGGAAATTGACCAGGAGGATTCTGATGGTGAGGTGGTTTGTTTAAGTCAGGCACCCGGGGAGACACCTGTTGTCCGTGGGAGGAATATGGCCGTTGACATGCCAGGTGAAAATACCAAAAAAATCAGCTCTTCGGTGTGGAGGTATTTCACCAGAAATGCGGACAACAGGTGTCAAGCCGTGTGTTCCCTTTGTCAAGCTGTAATAAGTAGGGGTAAGGACGTTAACCACCTCGGAACATCCTCCCTTATACGTCACCTGCAGCGCATTCATAATAAGTCAGTGACAAGTTCAAAAACTTTGGGTGACAGCGGAAGCAGTCCACTGACCAGTAAATCCCTTCCTCTTGTAACCAAGCTCACGCAAACTACCCCACCAACTCCCTCAGTGTCAATTTCCTCCTTCCCCAGGAATGCCAATAGTCCTGCAGGCCATGTCACTGGCAATTCTGACGAGTCCTCTCCTGCCTGGGATTCCTCCGATGCATCCTTGCGTGTAACGCCTACTGCTGCTGGCGCTGCTGTTGTTGCCGCTGGGAGTTGATGGTCATCCCAGAGGGGAAGTCGTAAGCCCACTTGTACTACTTCCAGTAAGCAATTGACTGTTCAACAGTCCTTTGCGAGGAAGATGAAATATCACAGCAGTCATCCTACTGCAAAGCGGATAACTGAGTCCTTGACAACTATGTTGGTGTTAGACGTGCGTCCGGTATCCGCCGTTAGTTCACAGGGAACTAGACAATTTATTGAGGCAGTGTGCCCCCGTTACCAAATACCATCTAGGTTCCACTTCTCTAGGCAGGCGATACCGAGAATGTACACGGACGTCAGAAAAAGACTCACCAGTGTCCTAAAAAATGCAGTTGTACCCAATGTCCACTTAACCACGGACATGTGGACAAGTGGAGCAGGGCAGGGTCAGGACTATATGACTGTGACAGCCCACTGGGTAGATGTATGGACTCCCGCCGCAAGAACAGCAGCGGCGGCACCAGTAGCAGCATCTCGCAAACGCCAACTCTTTCCTAGGCAGGCTACGCTTTGTATCACCGCTTTCCAGAATACGCACACAGCTGAAAACCTCTTACGGCAACTGAGGAAGATCATCGCGGAATGGCTTACCCCAATTGGACTCTCCTGTGGATTTGTGGCATCGGACAACGCCAGCAATATTGTGTGTGCATTAAATATGGGCAAATTCCAGCACGTCCCATGTTTTGCACATACCTTGAATTTGGTGGTGCAGAATTTTTTAAAAAACGACAGGGGCGTGCAAGAGATGCTGTCGGTGGCCAGAAAAATTGCGGGACACTTTCGGCGTACAGGCACCACGTACAGAAGACTGGAGCACCACCAAAAACTACTGAACCTGCCCTGCCATCATCTGAAGCAAGAAGTGGTAACTAGAGATGAGCGCCTGAAATTTTTCGGGTTTTGTGTTTTGGTTTTGGGTTCGGTTCCGCGGACGTGTTTTGGGTTCGAACGCGTTTTGGCAAAACCTCACCGAATTATTTTTGTCGGATTCGGGTGTGTTTTGGATTCGGGTGTTTTTTTCCAAAAACACTAAAAAACAGCTTAAATCATAGAATTTGGGGGTCATTTTGATCCCAAAGTATTATTAACCTCAAAAACCATAATTTACACTCATTTTCAGTCTATTCTGAATACCTCACACCTCACAATATTATTTTTAGTCCTAAATTTTGCACCGAGGTCGCTGTGTGAGTAAGATAAGCGACCCTAGTGGCCGACACAAACACCGGGCCCATCTAGGAGTGGCACTGCAGTGTCACGCAGGATGTCCCTTCCAAAAAACCCTCCCCAAACAGCACATGACGCAAAGAAAAAAAGAGGCGCAATGAGGTAGCTGTGTGAGTAAGATTAGCGACCCTATTGGCCGACACAAACACCGGGCCCATCTAGGAGTGGCACTGCAGTGTCACGCAGGATGTCCCTTCCAAAAAACCCTCCCCAAACAGCACATGACGCAAAGAAAAAAAGAGGCGCAATGAGGTAGCTGTGTGAGTAAGATTAGCGACCCTAGTGGCCGACACAAACACCGGGCCCATCTAGGAGTGGCACTGCAGTGTCACGCAGGATGTCCCTTCCAAAAAACCCTCCCCAAACAGCACATGACGCAAAGAAAAAAAGAGCGCAATGAGGTAGCTGACTGTGTGAGTAAGATTAGCGACCCTAGTGGCCGACACAAACACCGGGCCCATCTAGGAGTGGCACTGCAGTGTCACGCAGGATGTCCCTTCCAAAAAACCCTCCCCAAACAGCACATGACGCAAAGAAAAAAAGAGGCGGAATGAGGTAGCTGTGTGAGTAAGATTAGCGACCCTAGTGGCCGACACAAACACCGGGCCCATCTAGGAGTGGCACTGCAGTGTCACGCAGGATGGCCCTTCCAAAAAACCCTCCCCAAACAGCACATGACGCAAAGAAAAAAAGAGGCGCAATGAGGTAGCTGTGTGAGTAAGATTAGCGACCATAGTGGCCGACACAAACACCGGGCACATCTAGGAGTGGCACTGCAGTGTCACGCAGGATGTCCCTTCCAAAAAACCCTCCCCAAACAGCACATGACGCAAAGAAAAAAAGAGGCGCAATGAGGTAGCTGTGTGAGTAAGATTAGCGACCCTAGTGGCCGACACAAACACCGGGCCCATCTAGGAGTGGCACTGCAGTGTCACGCAGGATGTCCCTTCCAAAAAACCCTCCCCAAACAGCACATGACGCAAAGAAAAAAAGAGGCGCAATGAGGTAGCTGTGTGAGTAAGATTAGCGACCCTAGTGGCCGACACAAACACCGGGCCCATCTAGGAGTGGCACTGCAGTGTCACGCAGGATGTCCCTTCCAAAAAACCCTCCCCAAACAGCACATGACGCAAAGAAAAAAAGAGGCGCAATGAGGTAGCTGACTGTGTGAGTAAGATTAGCGACCCTAGTGGCCGACACAAACACCGGGCCCATCTAGGAGTGGCACTGCAGTGTCACGCAGGATGTCCCTTCCAAAAAACCCTCCCCAAACAGCACATGACGCAAAGAAAAAAAGAGGCGCAATGAGGTAGCTGTGTGAGTAAGATTAGCGACCCTAGTGGCCGACACAAACACCGGGCCCATCTAGGAGTGGCACTGCAGTGTCACGCAGGATGGCCCTTCCAAAAAACCCTCCCCAAACAGCACATGACGCAAAGAAAAAAAGAGGCGCAATGAGGTAGCTGTGTGAGTAAGATTAGCGACCCTAGTGGCCGACACAAACACCGGGCACATCTAGGAGTGGCACTGCAGTGTCACGCAGGATGTCCCTTCCAAAAAACCCTCCCCAAACAGCACATGACGCAAAGAAAAAAAGAGGCGCAATGAGGTAGCTGTGTGAGTAAGATTAGCGACCCTAGTGGCCGACACAAACACCGGGCCCATCTAGGAGTGGCACTGCAGTGTCACGCAGGATGTCCCTTCCAAAAAACCCTCCCCAAACAGCACATGACGCAAAGAAAAAAAGAGGCGCAATGAGGTAGCTGTGTGAGTAAGATTAGCGACCCTAGTGGCCGACACAAACACCGGGCCCATCTAGGAGTGGCACTGCAGTGTCACGCAGGATGTCCCTTCCAAAAAACCCTCCCCAAACAGCACATGACGCAAAGAAAAAAAGAGGCGCAATGAGGTAGCTGTGTGAGTAAGATTAGCGACCCTAGTGGCCGACACAAACACCGGGCCCATCTAGGAGTGGCACTGCAGTGTCACGCAGGATGTCCCTTCCAAAAAACCCTCCCCAATCAGCACATGATGCAAAGAAAAAGAAAAGAAAAAAGAGGTGCAAGATGGAATTATCCTTGGGCCCTCCCACCCACCCTTATGTTGTATAAACAAAACAGGACATGCACACTTTAACCAACCCATCATTTCAGTGACAGGGTCTGCCACACGACTGTGACTGATATGACGGGTTGGTTTGGACCCCCCCCAAAAAAGAAGCAATTAATCTCTCCTTGCACAAACTGGCTCTACAGAGGCAAGATGTCCACCTCATCTTCACCCTCCGATATATCACCGTGTACATCCCCCTCCTCACAGATTATCAATTCGTCCCCACTGGAATCCACCATCTCAGCTCCCTGTGTACTTTGTGGAGGCAATTGCTGCTGGTCAATGTCTCCGCGGAGGAATTGATTATAATTCATTTTAATGAACATCATCTTCTCCACATTTTCTGGATGTAACCTCGTACGCCGATTGCTGACAAGGTGAGCGGCGGCACTAAACACTCTTTCGGAGTACACACTTGTGGGAGGGCAACTTAGGTAGAATAAAGCCAGTTTGTGCAAGGGCCTCCAAATTGCCTCTTTTTCCTGCCAGTATAAGTACGGACTGTGTGACGTGCCTACTTGGATGCGGTCACTCATATAATCCTCCACCATTCTATCAATGTTGAGAGAATCATATGCAGTGACAGTAGACGACATGTCCGTAATCGTTGTCAGGTCCTTCAGTCCGGACCAGATGTCAGCATCAGCAGTCGCTCCAGACTGCCCTGCATCACCGCCAGCGGGTGGGCTCGGAATTCTGAGCCTTTTCCTCGCACCCCCAGTTGCGGGAGAATGTGAAGGAGGAGATGTTGACAGGTCGCGTTCCGCTTGACTTGACAATTTTGTCACCAGCAGGTCTTTCAACCCCAGCAGACCTGTGTCTGCTGGAAAGAGAGATCCAAGGTAGGCTTTAAATCTAGGATCGAGCACGGTGGCCAAAATGTAGTGCTCTGATTTCAACAGATTGACCACCCGTGAATCCTTGTTAAGCGAATTAAGGGCTGCATCCACAAGTCCCACATGCCTAGCGGAATCGCTCCGTGTTAGCTCCTCCTTCAATGCCTCCAGCTTCTTCTGCAAAAGCCTGATGAGGGGAATGACCTGACTCAGGCTGGCAGTGTCTGAACTGACTTCACGTGTGGCAAGTTCAAAGGGCATCAGAACCTTGCACAACGTTGAAATCATTCTCCACTGCACTTGAGACAGGTGCATTCCACCTACTATATCGTGCTCAATTGTATAGGCTTGAATGGCCTTTTGCTGCTCCTCCAACCTCTGAAGCATATAGAGGGTTGAATTCCACCTCGTTACCACTTCTTGCTTCAGATGATGGCAGGGCAGGTTCAGTAGTTTTTGGTGGTGCTCCAGTTTTCTGTACGTGGTGCCTGTACGCCGAAAGTGTCCCGCAATTCTTCTGGCCACCGACAGCATCTCTTGCACGCCCCTGTCGTTTTTTAAAAAATTCTGCACCACCAAATTCAAGGTATGTGCAAAACATGGGACGTGCTGGAATTGGCCCAGATTTAATGCACACACAATATTGCTGGCGTTGTCCGATGCCACAAATCCACAGGAGAGTCCAATTGGGGTAAGCCATTCCGCGATGATCTTCCTCAGTTGCCGTAAGAGGTTTTCAGCTGTGTGCGTATTCTGGAAAGCGGTGATACAAAGCGTAGCCTGCCTAGGAAAGAGTTGGCGTTTGCGAGATGCTGCTACTGGTGCCGCCGCTGCTGTTCTTGCGGCGGGAGTCCATACATCTACCCAGTGGGCTGTCACAGTCATATAGTCCTGACCCTGCCCTGCTCCACTTGTCCACATGTCCGTGGTTAAGTGGACATTGGGTACAGCTGCATTTTTTAGGACACTGGTGACTCTTTTTCTGAGGTCTGTGTACATTTTCGGTATCGCCTGCCTAGAGAAATGGAACCTAGATGGTATTTGGTACCGGGGACACAGTACCTCCAACAAGTCTCTAGTTGGCTCTGCAGTAATGATGGATACCGGAACCACGTTTCTCACCACCCAGGATGCCAAGGCCTCAGTTATCCGCTTTGCAGTAGGATGACTGCTGTGATATTTCATCTTCCTCGCAAAGGACTGTTGAACAGTCAATTGCTTACTGGAAGTAGTACAAGTGGGCTTACGACTTCCCCTCTGGGATGACCATCGACTCCCAGCGGCAACAACAGCAGCGCCAGCAGCAGTAGGCGTTACACGCAAGGATGCATCGGAGGAATCCCAGGCAGGAGAGGACTCGTCAGAATTGCCAGTGACATGGCCTGCAGGACTATTGGCATTCCTGGGGAAGGAGGAAATTGACACTGAGGGAGTTGGTGGGGTGGTTTGCGTGAGCTTGGTTACAAGAGGAAGGGATTTACTGGTCAGTGGACTGCTTCCGCTGTCACCCAAAGTTTTTGAACTTGTCACTGACTTATTATGAATGCGCTGCAGGTGACGTATAAGGGAGGATGTTCCGAGGTGGTTAACGTCCTTACCCCTACTTATTACAGCTTGACAAAGGGAACACACGGCTTGACACCTGTTGTCCGCATTTCTGGTGAAATACCTCCACACCGAAGAGCTGATTTTTTTGGTATTTTCACCTGGCATGTCAACGGCCATATTCCTCCCACGGACAACAGGTGTCTCCCCGGGTGCCTGACTTAAACAAACCACCTCACCATCAGAATCCTCCTGGTCAATTTCCTCCCCAGCGCCAGCAACACCCATATCCTCCTCATCCTGGTGTACTTCAACACTGACATCTTCAATCTGACTATCAGGAACTGGACTGCGGGTGCTCCTTCCAGCACTTGCAGGGGGCGTGCAAATGGTGGAAGGCGCATGCTCTTCACGTCCAGTGTTGGGAAGGTCAGGCATCGCAACCGACACAATTGGACTCTCCTTGTGGATTTGGGATTTCAAAGAACGCACAGTTCTTTGCGGTGCTTTTGCCAGCTTGAGTCTTTTCAGTTTTCTAGCGAGAGGCTGAGTGCTTCCATCCTCATGTGAAGCTGAACCACTAGCCATGAACATAGGCCAGGGCCTCAGCCGTTCCTTGCCACTCCGTGTGGTAAATGGCATATTGGCAAGTTTACGCTTCTCCTCCGACAATTTTATTTTAGGTTTTGGAGTCCTTTTTTTACTGATATTTGGTGTTTTGGTTTTGACATGCTCTGTACTATGCCATTGGGCATCGGCCTTGGCAGACGACGTTGCTGGCATTTCATCGTCTCGGCCATGACTAGTGGCAGCAGCTTCAGCACGAGGTGGAAGTGGATCTTGATCTTTCCCTAATTTTGGAACCTCAACATTTTTGTTCTCCATATTTTAATAGGCACAACTAAAAGGCACCTCAGGTAAACAATGGAGATGGATGGATTGGATACTAGTATACAATTATGGACGGGCTGCCGAGTGCCGACACAGAGGTAGCCACAGCCGTGAACTACCGCACTGTACTGTGTCTGCTGCTAATATATAGACTGGTTGATAAAGAGATAGTATACTCGTAACTAGTATGTATGTATAAAGAAAGAAAAAAAAAACCACGGTTAGGTGGTATATACAATTATGGACGGGCTGCCGAGTGCCGACACAGAGGTAGCCACAGCCGTGAACTACCGCACTGTACTGTGTCTGCTGCTAATATATAGACTGGTTGATAAAGAGATAGTATACTCGTAACTAGTATGTATGTATAAAGAAAGAAAAAAAAACCACGGTTAGGTCACTGGTATATACAATTATGGACGGGCTGCGGAGTGCCGACACAGAGGTAGCCACAGCCGTGAACTACCGCACTGTACTGTGTCTGCTGCTAATATATAGACTGGTTGATAAAGAGATAGTATACTCGTAACTAGTATGTATGTATAAAGAAAGAAAAAAAAACCACGGTTAGGTCACTGGTATATACAATTATGGACGGGCTGCGGAGTGCCGACACAGAGGTAGCCACAGCCGTGAACTACCGCACTGTACTGTGTCTGCTGCTAATATATAGACTGGTTGATAAAGAGATAGTATACTCGTAACTAGTATGTATGTATAAAGAAAGAAAAAAAAACCACGGTTAGGTCACTGGTATATACAATTATGGACGGGCTGCCGAGTGCCGACACAGAGGTAGCCACAGCCGTGAACTACCGCACTGTACTGTGTCTGCTGCTAATATATAGACTGGTTGATAAAGAGATAGTATACTCGTAACTAGTATGTATGTATAAAGAAAGAAAAAAAAACCACGGTTAGGTCACTGGTATATACAATTATGGACGGGCTGCGGAGTGCCGACACAGAGGTAGCCACAGCCGTGAACTACCGCACTGTACTGTGTCTGCTGCTAATATATAGACTGGTTGATAAAGAGATAGTATACTCGTAACTAGTATGTATGTATAAAGAAAGAAAAAAAAACCACGGTTAGGTCACTGGTATATACAATTATGGACGGGCTGCCGAGTGCCGACACAGAGGTAGCCACAGCCGTGAACTACCGCACTGTACTGTGTCTGCTGCTAATATATAGACTGGTTGATAAAGAGATAGTATACTCGTAACTAGTATGTATGTATAAAGAAAGAAAAAAAAACCACGGTTAGGTCACTGGTATATACAATTATGGACGGGCTGCGGAGTGCCGACACAGAGGTAGCCACAGCCGTGAACTACCGCACTGTACTGTGTCTGCTGCTAATATATAGACTGGTTGATAAAGAGATAGTATACTCGTAACTAGTATGTATGTATAAAGAAAGAAAAAAAAACCACGGTTAGGTCACTGGTATATACAATTATGGACGGGCTGCCGAGTGCCGACACAGAGGTAGCCACAGCCGTGAACTACCGCACTGTACTGTGTCTGCTGCTAATATATAGACTGGTTGATAAAGAGATAGTATACTCGTAACTAGTATGTATGTATAAAGAAAGAAAAAAAAACCACGGTTAGGTCACTGGTATATACAATTATGGACGGGCTGCCGAGTGCCGACACAGAGGTAGCCACAGCCGTGAACTACCGCACTGTACTGTGTCTGCTGCTAATATATAGACTGGTTGATAAAGAGATAGTATACTCGTAACTAGTATGTATGTATAAAGAAAGAAAAAAAAACCACGGTTAGGTCACTGGTATATACAATTATGTACGGGCTGCCGAGTGCCGACACAGAGGTAGCCACAGCCGTGAACTACCGCACTGTACTGTGTCTGCTGCTAATATAGACTGGTAGATAAAGAGATAGTATACTACTAATATTATATACTGGTGGTCAGGTCACTGGTCACTAGTCACACTGGCAGTGGCACTCCTGCAGCAAAAGTGTGCACTGTTTAATTTTAATATAATATTATGTACTCCTGGCTCCTGCTATAACCTATAACTGGCACTGCAGTAGTGCTCCCCAGTCTCCCCCACAATTATAAGCTGTGTGAGCTGAGCAGTCAGACAGATATATAATAAGATGATGCAGCACACTGGCCTGAGCCTGAGCAGTGCACACAGATATGGTATGTATGTGACTGAGTCACTGTGTGCTGTGTATCGCTTTTTTCAGGCAGAGAACGGATTATAAATAAAAGTGGTGGTCACTGGTCACTATCAGCAAAACTCTGCACTGTACACTACTGAGTACTTCTAATGCTCCCCAAAATTAGTAAATCAAGTGTCTAAACGGAGAGGACGCCAGCCACGTCCTCTCCCTATCAATCTCAATGCACGTGTGAAAATGGCGGCGACGCGCGGCTCCTTATATAGAATCCGAGTCTCGCGATAGAATCCGAGCCTCGCGAGAATCCGACAGCGTCATGATGACGTTCGGGCGCGCTCGGGTTAACCGAGCAAGGCGGGAAGATCCGAGTCGCTCGGACCCGTGAAAAAAAACATGAAGTTCGTGCGGGTTCGGATTCAGAGAAACCGAACCCGCTCATCTCTAGTGGTAACGAGGTGGAATTCAACCCTCTATATGCTTCAGAGGTTGGAGGAGCAGCAAAAGGCCATTCAAGCCTATACAATTGAGCACGATTTAGTAGGTGGAATGCACCTGTCTCAAGTGCAGTGGAGAATGATTTCAACGTTGTGCAAGGTTCTGATGCCCTTTGAACTTGCCACACGTGAAGTCAGTTCAGACACTGCCAGCCTGAGTCAGGTCATTCCCCTCATCAGGCTTTTGCAGAAGAAGCTGGAGGCATTGAAGGAGGAGCTAACACGGAGCGATTCCGCTAGGCATGTGGGACTTGTGGATGCAGCCCTTAATTCGCTTAACAAGGATTCACGGGTGGTCAATCTGTTGAAATCAGAGCACTACATTTTGGCCACCGTGCTCGATCCTAGATTTAAAGCCTACCTTGGATCTCTCTTTCCGGCAGACACAGGTCTGCTGGGGTTGAAAGACCTGCTGGTGACAAAATTGTCAAGTCAAGCGGAACGCGACCTGTCAACATCTCCTCCTTCACATTCTCCCGCAACTGGGGGTGCGAGGAAAAGGCTCAGAATTCCGAGCCCACCCGCTGGCGGTGATGCAGGGCAGTCTGGAGCGACTGCTGATGCTGACATCTGGTCCGGACTGAAGGACCTGACAACGATTACGGACATGTCGTCTACTGTCACTGCATATGATTCTCTCAACATTGATAGAATGGTGGAGGATTATATGAGTGACCGCATCCAAGTAGGCACGTCACACAGTCCGTACTTATACTGGCAGGAAAAAGAGGCAATTTGGAGGCCCTTGCACAAACTGGCTTTATTCTACCTAAGTTGCCCTCCCACAAGTGTGTACTCCGAAAGAGTGTTTAGTGCCGCCGCTCACCTTGTCAGCAATCGGCGTACGAGGTTACATCCAGAAAATGTGGAGAAGATGATGTTCATTAAAATGAATTATAATCAATTCCTCCGCGGAGACATTGACCAGCAGCAATTGCCTCCACAAAGTACACAGGGAGCTGAGATGGTGGATTCCAGTGGGGACGAATTGATAATCTGTGAGGAGGGGGATGTACACGGTGATATATCGGAGGGTGAAGATGAGGTGGACATCTTGCCTCTGTAGAGCCAGTTTGTGCAAGGAGAGATTAATTGCTTCTTTTTTGGGGGGGGTCCAAACCAACCCGTCATATCAGTCACAGTCGTGTGGCAGACCCTGTCACTGAAATGATGGGTTGGTTAAAGTGTGCATGTCCTGTTTTGTTTATACAACATAAAGGTGGGTGGGAGGGCCCAAGGACAATTCCATCTTGCACCTCTTTTTTCTTTTCTTTTTCTTTGCATCATGTGCTGATTGGGGAGGGTTTTTTGGAAGGGACATCCTGCGTGACACTGCAGTGCCACTCCTAGATGGGCCCGGTGTTTGTGTCGGCCACTAGGGTCGCTAATCTTACTCACACAGTCAGCTACCTCATTGCGCCTCTTTTTTTCTTTGCGTCATGTGCTGTTTGGGGAGGGTTTTTTGGAAGGGACATCCTGCGTGACACTGCAGTGCCACTTCTAGATGGGCCCGGTGTTTGTGTCGGCCACTAGGGTCGCTAATCTTACTCACACAGTCAGCTACCTCATTGCGCCTCTTTTTTTCTTTGCGTCATGTGCTGTTTGGGGAGGGTTTTTTGGAAGGGACATCCTGCGTGACACTGCAGTGCCACTCCTAGATGGGCCCGGTGTTTGTGTCGGCCACTAGGGTCGCTTATCTTACTCACACAGCGACCTCGGTGCAAATTTTAGGACTAAAAATAATATTGTGAGGTGTGAGGTATTCAGAATAGACTGAAAATGAGTGTAAATTATGGTTTTTGAGGTTAATAATACTTTGGGATCAAAATGACCCCCAAATTCTATGATTTAAGCTGTTTTTTAGTGTTTTTGGAAAAAAACACCCGAATCCAAAACACACCCGAATCCGACAAAAAAAATTCGGTGAGGTTTTGCCAAAACGCGTTCGAACCCAAAACACGGCCGCGGAACCGAACCCAAAACCAAAACACAAAACCCGAAAAATTTCAGGCGCTCATCTCTAACAAACACACACTCCTAAATCTAGTACACACACACACACACATTTCCCCAGTACTGACAACTCTCATCACTTCCACACACTGACAACTCCCCCCTGCTCCTCTCCCCACTGACACTGACAGCTCCCTCACAGTCACACACATCCTCCACCCCCCCACCCCCCCACCCCCCCACCCCACACACACACTGATAGCACACATGCACAAATCCCCCCCTCCTCGACACTAACTGTCACGGACTGCTTGGGCAGCAGGGGGCAGGCTCTGACTTGAAGTGCTGAAATTCAACAGCTCTCTCGAACTTGCAAGGCATGGCTGTGCAGCTGTCTCCAGCCATCTCCTTGCCCACTGTGTAATTTGTGGCGTTCTCTGATGTTCCCCGCTCTGCCTCTACAACCGGCACATAATGTACAGCAGTGGTGACTCCTGAGTATGGGCCTGGAGAACTCCGCCTACCGGGGGGTAGGGATTAATAATTTCAAAGGGGCAGAGCTAGGAGTGAAGCAGTGGACAGCAGTTGAGGGGCGTTTCAAACTGTAACAGGGTTGGGACAATTTCAGTATCCTTCCCTCACCGTCTAATTGGTCAGTCCCACGCTGATTGCCATAGCGCCCTTTCGAGACTGCAGAACTCTATCCCTTAGCCACGGTTGGCACAGCTGGATGGTGCCCCTGGCAAGTGCCATCCTGGCCAAGGGGTAGATACGCCCCTGAGGGTCAGGGCCAGCAACAGAAATCTCGGGGCCCAGTACACTGATATCTCTGGGGCCCCCTCAACCCCCCCTTAACTTGGCAGAGGGATCTTTAAAAAAAAATGGAGCCTTTGACTAGAGATGAGCGGGTTCGGTTTCTCTGAATCCGAACCCGCACGAACTTCATGTTTTTTTTCACGGGTCCGAGCGACTCGGATCTTCCCGCCTTGCTCGGTTAACCCGAGCGCGCCCGAACGTCATCATGACGCTGTCGGATTCTCGCGAGACTTGGATTCTATATAAGGAGCCGCGCGTCGCCGCCATTTTCACACGTGCATTGAGATTGATAGGGAGAGGACGTGGCTGGCGTCCTCTCCATTTAGATTAGGAGAGAGAGAGAGAGATTGACCTGAGGCAGATACTGTAGAAGAGAGTGCAGAGTTTAGTGACTGACCACAGTGACCACCAGCAGTGCAGTTGTTTTATTTAATATATCCGTTCTCTGCCTGAAAAAAACGGTACACACAGTGACTCAGTCACATACCATATCTGTGTGCACTGCTCAGCCCAGTGTGCTG
Source organism: Pseudophryne corroboree (assembly GCF_028390025.1). Taxonomy (NCBI): domain Eukaryota; kingdom Metazoa; phylum Chordata; class Amphibia; order Anura; family Myobatrachidae; genus Pseudophryne; species Pseudophryne corroboree. The sequence goes on along the minus strand of NW_026967770.1, from coordinate 71,147 downwards.
CATGCCTGCATCATCTATGTATATATTATATATCTGACTGTGCTCAGCTCACACAGCTTATAATTGTGGGGGAGACTGGGGAGCACTGCAGTGCCAGTTATAGGTTATAGCAGGAGCCAGGAGTACAAGACAGTCACATACCATATCTGTGTGCACTGCTCAGCCCAGTGTGCTGCATCATCTATGTATATATTATATATCTGACTGTGCTCAGCTCACACAGCTTATAATTGTGGGGGAGACTGGGGAGCACTGCAGTGCCAGTTATAGGTTATAGCAGGAGCCAGGAGTACATATTATATTAAAATTAAACAGTGCACACTTTTGCTGCAGGAGTGCCACTGCCAGTGTGACTGACCAGTGACCTGACCACACTGACCACCAGTATAGTTAGTAGTATACTATATTGTGATTGCCTGAAAAAGTTAAACACTCGTCGTGTGACTTCACTTGTGTGGTGTTTTTTTTTTTATTCTATAAAAAACTCATTCTGCTGACAGACAGTGTCCAGCAGGTCCGTCATTATATAATATATATACCTGTCCGGCTGCAGTAGTGATATATATATATTTTTTATATCATTATTTATCATCCAGTCGCAGCAGACACAGTACGGTAGTTCACGGCTGTAGCTACCTCTGTGTCGGCACTCGGCAGTCCATCCATAATTGTATACCACCTACCCGTGGTTTTTTTTTCTTTCTTCTTTATACATACATACTACTACATCTCTTTATCAACCAGTCTATATTAGCAGCAGACACAGTACAGTACGGTAGTTCACGGCTGTGGCTACCTCTGTGTCGGCACTCGGCAGTCCGTCCATAATTGTATACCACCTACCTGTGGTTTTTTTTTCTTTCTTCTTCATACATACATACTACGACATCTCTTTATCAACCAGTCTATATTAGCAGCAGACACAGTACAGTACGGTAGTTCACGGCTGTGGCTACCTCTGTGTCGGCACTCGGCAGTCCGTCCATAATTGTATACCACCTAACCGTGGTTTTTTTTTCTTTCTTCTTCATACATACATACTACGACATCTCTTTATCAACCAGTCTATATTAGCAGCAGACACAGTACAGTACGGTAGTTCACGGCTGTGGCTACCTCTGTGTCGGCACTCGGCAGTCCGTCCTGTCAAAGTCAGAAAAATATCTCTATGCACACTACCATATTTGCACCTCACACAGGTCCGTGCTGCGCATGCGTACGCTCTCCCGTACGTGCGCATACTCACAGTCGCGGGCACCCGCAGGCGCATGGTATGCGTATTTACGGTAGAGTTTATGTGGTTGTAGCGTGCGACTCAATCGTAACATATTTTCAGTAATAATGTATTTTGTAGATCATGGTCCCTTTGATAGATTCTGAAAGTTTGGTTAATATAGAATGTTTATGAACAGAGGAATCCCTCTTTGTTTGATACGAAGGGTCAGACAGGAGTAATACAGTGGTGTTTAGTATCCATCGGAAGAATATTTAATTAGAAATATTCCGGTGTTGGTTTGAAGCAGATCAATCGCTCGTGCGAATAGTTATGGACATAAGTTTATGAACATTTACTTTATTTGCACTTTATTACCCATGCGGCGGGAAACCCAGTTTCCCTCCCACCTGAGCAGTTGGAAATAGTCACAGCCCACCTGTATGAATCAACCTATGACCTTTTGTTATAATGCGAAGCCGAATTCCTGTGTCCAATGAACAATGAGATTGTAGGGACCATTGAATTGTATTGTGTGTGGGGCATAAATAGGCAGGCCGACCGTATCCAGTTCTCTCTCTTCAACGGTTCTCATTGCTGATAATCGGGAGCTGGATATCGAGGCGCATGCGATCGTTTCCCTTTGTGCGTAAGTTTTCTCCGTAATCATATTGTTTACTGTGAGCCATCTCTCTCTCTCTCTCTCTCTACTCTTTCTCTCGTATTTTCCTTTAATTGTATTGTATTGTATTTCCTGTGTAGTTTATCTGGTTAGTTGGTTTATGTCATATTGTAGTGTATGCTTTGTACTGTGATTCTTTTTGCAAGTATAATAGTCATAATACATATAATAGGTTTCGGAACCTAAGCCCAGGTATCTGTGTATTCTTTATAGTGTTAAGTATTCTCTGAGCGTCGGTGACGCTCAAGCAGCTTTGTAGTTAATCAGGTTACACCAGGTTGCACTTACACTCTGTCTCTACACTAAGGTATACTGTGTATCTCACTGTTAAAGGTATAGATATAAAGGTTTAACGTTGTGAGCGTCTGCATCGCTGGTGATCTCCTCGTGGTCCCGAGCGTCCGCTACGCTATAGCGAATCATTATGTTAGTCGGCAGCCAATAGCGTGCCTGCCTGTGATCACTGGGCCGTAAGCGAACGTGACGCTTGAGCGTCTCGACTACGGCTGAGCGATCGCTACGCAACTTGCGTACCCTTACGGTACTTCTTACGTAGATAGCGTACAGTGTTCTTAGACCTCTTAAAGTGATTTATATACGATAAATATTCAGCTTTATCAATTGGCGGCTCGCCCGTCCTTCACATATCTGCAGTAGGTAGATCAGCAGACATTATCCCTCAGCAAAGGGCGGGAGGTTGTATCCCTCGTAGTGCTGACAGGATAAGCGTCTGCTTCGCTTAGGTAAAGAGTGCTGAAGGAATCCGGGAACCGGAGGTAAGAACAAAACGCTAGTGTCTTTTAAAACTGTTTATTTTTCTGTCTTGCGTACACACGCACGCACACATATATATATCTGCATTTCTTTTTCTTTTTCATTTTCGTATATCACTCTCCTGTCTGCCAGTTTTTATAGTTGATAGAAGTGCTAAAAGAGAGTTGCCGTTATTTCATAGTTTAAGAGTAAAGGTAATATAGTTAAAAGATAGACAAACACACAGTTTCGCCTGGGAGATAAGGCGAAGTCAGTGTGTTTGTGTGGTAGATGATCAAGGATCATCTGCATTGATAAAAGTATAAATTGTGTTACGGTGGATCTTTGCTTTGCGTATACGTGTCTCTAACAAAGACTTGCGTACGCAATCCAAAGGCCGACGCACGCAGCGTACGTTACGCAATGGAGCGTCCGGTTACGCCCACGTAGCTCAAGTCACGATAAGTTGATTTTTAACGCAAAGCGATAAATAACGCAAAGCGATAAATAACGCGAGGCGAGAAATAACGCAAGTCTATTTTTGGGTGTCCGAAATTTAATTAACAGATCCTGCTCCTAATTGGTAACACACCTGATCTGAAGAAAAAATTTCTGCGCAGAAATAGAAATAGAAACAAAAGTGTACATGTGATGAGTGAGTGTTTTTACAATTTTTAAAGGTTGAACCACAAGAAAAGTCGAGTACTCGTGAGGTACATGCGTGTAAGTGACGTGCACGGTGGCTAGGGAGGCATCTCTGGTTAAATATACAATTTTGAGCATTAGAGTATAGCAGACCAGGAGGTCATACTGTAACAAGACCAGGAGGTCATACTGTAACAAGACCAGGAGGTCATAACAGACCAGGAGGTCCAGGTACAGCCGACAAGGAAGTCCGCTATACAGTTCACAGGCACAACACCGAAAAGGGTTGGTGCAACACCCATATAGGCCATATAAGCTCTGGCTGAAGGAATTCGCAGTCGTAAGTTTCGATTCCATTGGTCTTTCCGTACATAAGCTTAGTTGTTTGTGTACTGAACGACTGGACCGCACGTAAGTGTGTGCAGTAGTTAGTAATCTGACCTAATACCATTAGAGTAAAGGGGTCACAAACGCTATCTGTACACTCTAACGTGATTTGTGTAATTTTTTTTATTTTAAGGGAAGTTCGCTGCTCACTCAGGAACTATCCAGCAACCAATAGTTACTGGAAAGAGTAAGTGTTCTTCGGATAACCCTCGCAGGTTCCAGTAAATAGAGGTTCAGGTCGCAGGGGCCCTAGGTCGAGTACGCCAGCACCATATCGGTGTGATCAGGTCGTATTGGTCGGCGTGGGCGAGTGAGTGGGGTACTCGGTAAACCGCCACCGTCAGCCTATTGTTGGCATTTGGTTTTGCGTAAAGGGTTGGCTAAATAAAGCAACACTTTCGAACTATGGGGGCCACTTGTTCAGGTAGGGGGCGATCAACCTCGGTTCGGGTTGATTCAGTGGTCCGACCAATTGGGTCGGCCAGGTATATAATGTGTGAGAAATATGGAAGTCACACAGAAACTTTATGTGATGAATGGGAGAGAATGACTGTACATGACGGGGAGAAATTCCCAAGAGTAGGGAGCTTCAGCTCAGAAGTGTTACAAAATTTAAGGAGGAGGACATGTCTCATAAAATCAACAAAGAGACGAATCCAGCATTATGATTATTTACAGTTGTGGCAACAGGAAGGTGAGATACAGAGAGGTTTGGCTCAGGCGGCGGGATCTGGCTCTAACAGAAAACTGATTGCCACGGCCCCGCTGCCACCATACATATCAGGAGAGAAGTTGATTGCGGAGAAAGACGCACTAAGGTGTAACACAAAATCACTTAGTAACTGTGTAAATGTTAATGATAATGTTAACCCATTAACCCATGCAAGTATTAACCCGTGCAAGTTGTACCCTGTTTTGAACTTTCCTCAGGAGTGTGATCAAGAGGACGAATCGGCAACGATTTCAGCGCTCTCTCTAGCAGCCACCATAGCAGAGACCACAGTAGGCACAGCTCCACCCACGAGATTAGTAAAGGCCCCTAGCGGAGGGATAGGTGAGGTCGTATCAACTGGTAAGTACGGCACCATGCATTATGCTGAGACTATTTCACCACAGCCTGTAGAATCTACACAGAATGAGGTTGTTAGAATTACACCTGTTAGAGTAATAGCAGTGCCAAATGGGAAAACAGACGCATCAGGAGCCACTCCCATTAGGAACATTGCCATGTACACTCCATTTTCCCGAATGGAATTAAGGACCATAGTGTCTGAATTTCCTGACCCTAGAAAAGACTTAGTTGCCAGTCAAAAATACATCAGAGACTTAGGTAACACTGCAGAGCCCAACAATAAAGACTGGCAGATATTGCTGAGAGCATGTTTACCCTCAAATGTCGACGCAACTCAATTTTTAGCTGATTGCGGACTAGATCATGATGTACCTCTTACAGATGTGTACAACCAAGATAATGTGAAAAGAATAAACTTGCAGCTAAAAGAGTATTTCCCAGCGGTAGCTAAATGGAATAAGATATTCTCCATTAAACAGAAGGAGTCAGAGACAGCTGCAGAGTATTTTCACAGAGCATTATTAGAAATGGCAAAATACACAGGCATAGAGGACATTAAAACAGACACAAACCATCGGGAAGTAGCAGTATCGGTACTGATGGATGGTTTAAAAGAGTCATTGAAGACTAGGGTACAGACCACACAACCATGTTGGCGAGGTCTGTCTGTGGCTACTTTGAGAGAGGCTGCTATTGATCACGATAGAAACATCACCAGACACAGGGAGCAACAAGGTGATAAATTAATGTCAGTAAGTATACAGGCTCTGACCACAAGGCAGCCTTTGTTTGTATCACCAAATCCTGTGGGTAAGTCAAGAATGGTTACTTGTTATTCTTGTCACAAACAGGGACACATGGCACGAGATTGTAGAGTAAAGAATCCACGAAACTCATACCAACCCCCTAGACAACGACACGACACACGACATTGGGAGCAAGGTCCGCAGAAACGGAGTTATGAGCCACATACAGGGGAAACAAAAAGATATCCCCCAAACAGAGACTGGCATGCCTCTGGTAGTTCCCAACTATCTCCCTCACAAGTAGTTGCTGCCAGCGGGATTCAGGGAGGTCACCATACCCAATAGGGGTGTGGCCATACCTGTAATCTGCAGCCAGTAAAATTAATTGCCAATCTTGGAAGTGAACCCGAGATCGCAATTAATGTAGCTGGTAAAACTTTAAACTTTCTTGTAGACACAGGGGCGGCCAAGTCAGTGATAAATTCGACAGTGGGCATGAGAACCACTGGTAGGACAATTCCAGCCATGGGAGTAACAGGAGTAGTCCAGCACTACCCTGTTAGCAAACCAGCCGAGATTACAATAGGGCCTTTGCATACCAAGCATTCCTTTTTGCTGGCTGCATCGGCACCAACTAATCTCCTGGGAAGAGACTTACTGTGTAAAATGGGGTGCGTCATTTATTGTACTCCTGAAGGTGTATTCTTGGACATACCTGAGAAACACGCTCAGGAAGTGCGAGACATGTTAGACTCCCCATCAAAATTAATGTCACATACCATTATGACAAATAGGAATCCATCCCAAATAGAAGAGATGACATCTCAGATACCAGAGTCACTTTGGACAAAAGACGGACAAGACACTGGATTAATGGCAAACGTAGCTCCAGTAGTTGTACAAGTAAAAGATGGTAGGATAGCTCCAAAAATCCCACAGTACCCTCTGAAGCCAGAGGTGGAGTTAGGAGTTTACCCAGTAATAGAGCGCTTGCTACAACCGGGCATTCTGGTAAGAACGTCCAGCACTGCCAATAGTCCCATCTTCCCTGTTAAAAAGAGTGGGGGGAGGGGTTACAGACTAGTGCAGGATCTAAGGGGGATTAACAAAATAGTTGAGAGTCAGTTCCCCGTAGTGCCAAATCCAGCTGTCATCCTAATGCAAATCCCTCCCACTGCCAAATTTTTCACTGTTATTGACCTCTGCTCCGCTTTCTTTTCGGTACCTCTGCACCCTGACAGACAATATTTGTTTGCATTTACATACAGAGGAGTCCAATACACGTGGACTCGATTACCCCAAGGTTTCATAGATAGTCCAAGTATATTTTCTCAGGCTTTGCATGATTGTTTACAGTCTTTCCAACCAGACAGTGGATCAGTATTGATACAGTATGTGGACGATTTATTACTGTGTTCAGATTCACTGGAAGCATCTCTGAAGGATACGAAACAGCTCCTGTTTCATCTTTCAGACACAGGACACAAGGTGTCCAAAGACAAGTTACAATTATGCCAAACTAGGGTAAAATATTTGGGACACTGTCTAACACAAGGACTGAGACACCTGACCGCTGATAGAATCCAAGCAATTAGAGACATGACTCTGCCACAAACCCAGCAACAGATCAGAACGTTTTTAGGAATGTGTGGGTATTGCCGTAATTGGATCCCAGGGTTTTCCATTTTGGCGTTACCTTTGCAGGAAATGGTCTCCTCAAACAAACCTGATAGGATTTCGCATACAGACGAGTCCGAAACAGCATTTGAGAGACTCAAACAGTGCCTAACGCAGGCACCAGCACTAGGTATGCCAGACTATGGGAAACCCTTTGAACTATACGGAACAGAAAGTGCTGGTTGCGCGGCAGGTGTACTAACCCAAAAACACGGTGATGCCAGTAGGCCAGTTGCATACTACAGCGCTCAGCTAGACACGGTAGCGCGATCCCTCCCCACATGCTTGCGAAGCGTTGCTGCGATAGCATTGCTAGTGACAAAAAGCGAAGATGTCGTGCTAGGCCACAACCTCACAATCCATACGCCACATGCAGTATCAGCCTTATTGAATTCTGCCCAAACCAGACACGTCTCATCAGCGAGGTTTACAAGATGGGAATTGGCACTAATGGCCCCCGTAAACATCACCATAAGGAGATGCAGTGCATTAAATCCTGCAACGTATCTCCCAGGTGTGCCTGGTCAGGCACAAAGGGTGGAAGGTGAGAGTGATGGGGAAGGAGGATTTAATACAAAGGAAGATACACATGATTGTATGGAATATTTGACCCAAAATTTTACCGCAAGGCCTGACATCAGTGACAACCCACTGGAAGATGCAGAACTCACGTTCTACACGGACGGTAGTTGCCATAGACAGTCAGACTCGGGAGACTTGTGTACTGGATACGCAGTCGTAGATGACCAAGACACCATAGAAGCGGAACCGCTAGGCCCACCTCACTCAGCCCAGGTTGCTGAACAGTTCGCCCTAACCAGAGCATGTGAATTGGCTAAGGGCAAATCAGCCAATATCTACACCGATTCTAGATACGCATTCGGGGTAGTCCATGATTTCGGAGCCCTATGGCGCCTCAGAAATTTCATGACGGCAGCTGGTACACCGGTAGCGCATGCAGCTCACATAAAAAGGCTTCTAACAGCGATACAGGAACCCGACAGAGTGGCTGTTATCAAATGTAAAGCACACACTTATAGCCAAGACCCGGTATCACTTGGTAACAGCCGAGCAGACGAAGCTGCTAAGTTAGCAGCTGCTACCCCCATACAGACAGACACCACACAATTGATGGTATTTAATACCATTAACACACAGAAGTTGTGTGAAATGCAAAATTTGTGTTCCACACAGGAAAAGGCAGTCTGGAAGGCAAAGGGATGTGGCCAGGAGTCCTCAGGACTCTGGACGGATGGACATGGTAAACCAGTGGCCCCCAGAGCATATCTTCCATGTCTGGCTGAAGCAGCTCACGGGCTGACTCATCTAGGCAAGGAAGGAATGTGCAAATTGGTGAGAGCATACTGGTGCGCCCCAGGATTCTCCTCTCATGCGAGTAAAAGAGCAATGTCATGCCTTTCCTGTTTGAGAAAGAATATTGGAAAGGCAATACCTACAGAACCATCCCATATCCCACCTGCCGGCGGCCCTTTCCAGGTAATACAAATTGATTTTATACAATTACCCCCTTGTCGGAATTTGAAATATGTACTTGTTTGTATAGATGTTTTCTCAAATTGGGTCGAAGCATTTCCTGCGGCTACAAATACCGCTATGTTTACTGCTAAGAAAATTGTGCAGGAATTTGTATGTAGATATGGTATCCCTAGAATAATCGAAAGTGATAGGGGTACCCATTTTACAGGTGATGTCTTTCAAGGAATGTGTAAGTTGATGGGAATTGATAGCAAGCTGCACACTCCGTACCGTCCACAGGCGAGTGCGAAGGTCGAAAGAGTGAACAGCACTATTAAAAATAAATTGAGTAAAGTGATGGCAGAGACAGGATTGACATGGCCAGAAGCTTTACCCATTGTATTGTACAGTATCAGAACCACTCCCAGGTCCCCTCTTAATCTGTCCCCTTTTGAAATCTTGTTTGGTCGACAACCGCATGTTATGATTAACCCTCAGGATGATTTGAAATGTAACAATGAAGAGACTGTAAAGTACTTGATTAACATGAGTTAACAGTTAAGGAATCAAAATGATAGTCTGAAGTTGGTGATTCCTGATCTACCTGATAGTAATTGTCATGACATTGAACCTGGGGATTATGTAATGATACGGAATTTTCTACGCTCAGGTTGCCTTATTGACAGATGGGAAGGACCATACCAGGTCTTATTGACTAGCACTACGGCATTGAAGGTTGCTGAGAGAGAGACTTGGGTCCATTCATCCCACTGCAAGAAGGTTGCTGATCCAGAGAAGTCCCGTGATAAGGAACAGACGGTAGAGGTTGTATCACTGGAGTGTCTGTTCCAGGAGGACTGAGGCGGCACCTGAGCCTTGAAGACCGAGAGCTGTTGTCGACTCCCCACTCCCTTTTATTGTTTTTCTCCACTTCCCATCCCCTCTCCCTCAAATTTCTTTTTCCTCCTTCTCATTTTTCTCCGTTTCCTTCTATAAGATGGACTTGCCCCAAGAGACTGTGATCCGGATTTTCCTGTTGACCATGATGTTGACCAGAGCAGTCTTTTCCGGCGAGAGTACCATGGAGGTCGATAGAGGTTCTGGAATGGGTTCTGATGATAAAGATGGAGGCGTAGTTTTCCAAGATCAACCTAACCAACAAGCAAAGGCGAGTATCAGAAAACGATCCGATAGCATTGACCATAGAAGAAATTGTGACGGATTGTTAGCTGAAGAAAACTGTATCTGTAGGCTCTGTAACAATGTCATTGAAGATGGGTGCATTAAGAAATGCCAATCCAGTTTTAATATCCATATGGACCGGCATTCATTGAGTGACTATCACTCCTTAGTGGGTAATGTGTTAAACAAAACAGATTGTTGGGTATGCTCTCAAGTACCTCAAGGTCATAGCAAATCAGGGCTAGTGCCATTTCCTTTAACGATAGGGGAGGTACTTGAGTTAAATGGTGGGAGACCGGTGGACAGGAGGTTTAATATCTCCAGCCCTCCTAGTTTGAAGCTCCACCAATACCATGTGGATAGGTCCCTATTATGTTTCAACATCTCCAATCCCAGAAAGCCGGGAAATTGGGAAGTGTCATGGAGTAACCACACCATGACCTTTTCGCATAGAGCAGATAGAATGCCTACAGATACAGAGCTTGTACGCCACATAGCCAGTAGAGGAAAATATTTCCGGTATAGGTACATCTTAGGAAATAGGATTACGAGAGTTGGAGAAGTATCACCAGGATACTGTGCACATATCGTACAACCTGATACGTGTATTAAGCAGATGGAAGAATTAGGGTTAGGAGATTTCACCTGGAAAGTGTGTAATATGGTTATGTCCTTCTCCGTCCCATATGTTCTCCCCGATGATGCATATTTCATATGCGGGAGAAAGGCGTACAAGTGGCTTGCCCCAAACTCTGAAGGATTGTGTTATATTGGAAAAGTATTGCCTGAAGTAATGACTGTAACACATGATAAAATGAAAGACATACATCGTGGTGCCCAAGCTCCTTATACTCACACCCATTACGAGCACGTCGTTAAAAGGCACCTGATAGAGAAGACAGAGCATCCGGCCTCTGATCTGATAAGTGAATCCACCGGGATTCAATTCTTAATCGCGTTAGATTTCACCCGCACCGCTAGAGGAGTGCTAAATTATAAATACATATCGGCGCTCGCAAATTTGTTAGACAATATCACTGAAATGTATGATGACACGTTTAGATATACGGGAAGGGAACTTCAAGCTTATAAAACAGAACTGGTGCAGCATAGAATGGTTCTTAATTACCTCACAGCAGTGACAGGCGGATATTGTGTTACATTGGCAACACAGTACGGCGTGAAGTGTTGCACGTATATCACGAATAGCACAGAGGATCCGGTCGAGGTCATAGACCAAAAGATGGACGATATTCTCCAATTGAAGTGGGAATTTCGCCGAAAACACAATCTCACTCTTGCTGCTGTAGGTAATGAGCTGACTGGTTGGGTGTCATGGTTGAACCCGCGAAATTGGTTCTCCGGTTTGGGAGACTGGGCTCAAGGAGTCATAATGGATGTTGGGAAGTTTCTCCTATGTATCTTAGGTGTTATCATAACGATCGGTTTGATATTTAGATGCGGTCAGGCTTTAATGAAGTGCAAACATCGTACCAGGGTAATGAGTTTAAGGAGTGAGGAAACTGTAATTAACCTGGATTTGATTTATGACCCAATGATAGAAACAATGATGTGATGAAAATGCGATTTCTACGGTCCATTTCTTTCACCTGTTTTTCTGCTTTTCTCCAAGATAAAAAGACCCCCTTGGACGAGGAAGTTGACGAGACGCTATACAGACAACGGATAGACCAAAAAAGAAGTTTTGACCACTTGAGATATGGACATTTGATGAACTTTGCCATGGATCCCCAGTTTCCCTAGAATTCTTAAACTTACGCTAGCCCAACATTTTTTGTAAATCTAATGGCATTGACAAAGCTTTTTGCTCACACCTAATGGGCAACACAGCGCAAAGAAGACGACTTTCAACTGATACCGAACAAAACTTCAACCGACAGATGTACATTAACCTGACATAGAATACCACCGCATTTACCGTAATTATGTCTTTTCTTCATTTCTACAACCCTCAGGTAATGACACACATAGTATAGGGAATACAGGCACAGATATCAGCAATCACATATTCCACCATTCATGTATCATCAACTAAAATGTGCTCCCCATTTTGTTCAAAATCCGAAAAGAGCTCGGTAAAGTTTGACAGCCCATCCACAGACCCGTACCACGGGATAAGAAGGAATTCAAATGTATACTTCGCAATACCTCGAAGCTTGATTTACAACACGTACGGCACGATGATACATGACCCCCCAAACACGGATTCATACACACATGCTTCTGCTATCTCACTAGGTCATACCCTCTTCACACCTACTCCTCTCTCCTCCCTTACCCAACCATGGAAATGAATTAACCCCTAACATATATTTTTCTCCTTTTGAAATGTTTTCAGGAAGTGGCAGTTATTATTTACTGCCAAAGGGTGGACTGTCAAAGTCAGAAAAATATCTCTATGCACACTACCATATTTGCACCTCACACAGGTCCGTGCTGCGCATGCGTACGCTCTCCCGTACGTGCGCATACTCACAGTCGCGGGCACCCGCAGGCGCATGGTATGCGTATTTACGGTAGAGTTTATGTGGTTGTAGCGTGCGACTCAATCGTAACATATTTTCAGTAATAATGTATTTTGTAGATCATGGTCCCTTTGATAGATTCTGAAAGTTTGGTTAATATAGAATGTTTATGAACAGAGGAATCCCTCTTTGTTTGATACGAAGGGTCAGACAGGAGTAATACAGTGGTGTTTAGTATCCATCGGAAGAATATTTAATTAGAAATATTCCGGTGTTGGTTTGAAGCAGATCAATCGCTCGTGCGAATAGTTATGGACATAAGAAGTTTATGAACATTTACTTTATTTGCACTTTATTACCCATGCGGCGGGAAACCCAGTTTCCCTCCCACCTGAGCAGTTGGAAATAGTCACAGCCCACCTGTATGAATCAACCTATGACCTTTTGTTATAATGCGAAGCCGAATTCCTGTGTCCAATGAACAATGAGATTGTAGGGACCATTGAATTGTATTGTGTGTGGGGCATAAATAGGCAGGCCGACCGTATCCAGTTCTCTCTCTTCAACGGTTCTCATTGCTGATAATCGGGAGCTGGATATCGAGGCGCATGCGATCGTTTCCCTTTGTGCGTAAGTTTTCTCCGTAATCATATTGTCTTACTGTGAGCCATCTCTCTCTCTCTCTCTCTCTCTCTCTACTCTTTCTCTCGTATTTTCCTTTAATTGTATTGTATTGTATTTCCTGTGTAGTTTATCTGGTTAGTTGGTTTATGTCATATTGTAGTGTATGCTTTGTACTGTGATTCTTTTTGCAAGTATAATAGTCATAATACATATAATAGGTTTCGGACCCTAAGCCCAGGTATCTGTGTATTCTTTATAGTGTTAAGTATTCTCTGAGCGTCGGTGACGCTCAAGCAGCTTTGTAGTTAATCAGGTTACACCAGGTTGCACTTACACTCTGTCTCTACACTAAGGTATACTGTGTATCTCACTGTTAAAGGTATAGATATAAAGGTTTAACGTTGTGAGCGTCTGCATCGCTGGTGATCTCCTCGTGGTCCCGAGCGTCCGCTACGCTATAGCGAATCATTATGTTAGTCGGCAGCCAATAGCGTGCCTGCCTGTGATCACTGGGCCGTAAGCGAACGTGACGCTTGAGCGTCTCGACTACGGCTGAGCGATCGCTACGCAACTTGCGTACCCTTACGGTACTTCTTACGTAGATAGCGTACAGTGTTCTTAGACCTCTTAAAGTGATTTATATACGATAAATATTCAGCTTTATCAGTCCATAATTGTATACCACCTAACCGTGGTTTTTTTTTCTTTCTTCTTTATACATACATACTACGACATCTCTTTATCAACCAGTCTATATTAGCAGCAGACACAGTACAGTACGGTAGTTCACGGCTGTGGCTACCTCTGTGTCGGCACTCGGCAGTCCGTCCATAATTGTATACCACCTAACCGTGGTTTTTTTTTCTTTCTTCTTCATACATACATACTACGACATCTCTTTATCAACCAGTCTATATTAGCAGCAGACACAGTACAGTACGGTAGTTCACGGCTGTGGCTACCTCTGTGTCGGCACTCGGCAGTCCGTCCATAATTGTATACCACCTACCCGTGGTTTTTTTTTCTTTCTTCTTTATACATACATACTACTACATCTCTTTATCAACCAGTCTATATTAGCAGCAGACACAGTACAGTACGGTAGTTCACGGCTGTGGCTACCTCTGTGTCGGCACTCGGCAGTCCGTCCATAATTGTATACCACCTACCCGTGGTTTTTTTTTCTTTCTTCTTCATACATACATACTACGACATCTCTTTATCAACCAGTCTATATTAGCAGCAGACACAGTACAGTACGGTAGTTCACGGCTGTGGCTACCTCTGTGTCGGCACTCGGCAGTCCGTCCATAATTGTATACCACCTAACCGTGGTTTTTTTTTCTTTCTTCTTCATACATACATACTACGACATCTCTTTATCAACCAGTCTATCTTAGCAGCAGACACAGTACGGTAGTTCACGGCTGTAGCTACCTCTGTGTCGGCACTCGGCAGTCCGTCCATAATTGTATACTAGTATCCATCCATCTCCATTGTTTACCTGAGGTGCCTTTTAGTTGTGCCTATTAAAATATGGAGAACAAAAATGTTGAGGTTCCAAAATTAGGGAAAGATCAAGATCCACTTCCACCTCGTGCTGAAGCTGCTGCCACTAGTCATGGCCGAGACGATGAAATGCCAGCAACGTCGTCTGCCAAGGCTGATGCCCAATGTCATAGTACAGAGCATGTCAAATCCAAAACACCAAATATCAGTAAAAAAAGGACTCCAAAACCTAAAATAAAATTGTCGGAGGAGAAGCGTAAACTTGCCAATATGCCATTTACCACACGGAGTGGCAAGGAACGGCTGAGGCCCTGGCCTATGTTCATGGCTAGTGGTTCAGCTTCACATGATAGCTTTCCTCTTGCCATTATAATGCCCTTAATATTATAGTTAGCCTTTGCATTTTTGCACGTGTATGATTTTGCATTTTTTGGCATTAAATGTTGCCATGTTCTTGACCATTCCTCTAGTCCAGGGGCAGAACTGCCAGAGACAACGGAGTCAGTTGCCGCCGGGCTCCAGCCCTGAAGGGGCTCCAGCCCTAAAGGGGCTTCCTCCATTGCCCCCCGGCTGTTACGTGCCCTTCCTACTAAATAGACAAAGGCGCTACCAGCAGGGTCTCGCAGTTTGTACATTCCATGCCGTAACACCCTTCTTTCCACCTTTTTCAAGACCCAGCCCAGCAGCCTCGCCGCTGCCACCACCGCTAGCTGCAGCACTGCCAGCGGTGGGCTGCCCCTGCTTCTTCTCACACCACAGATAGCTGGGCAGCACTGCAACTGCCTGCCTGATTGCTCCGCCCCCTTCCGGCTCCCAAGCACCTCTGCTGCCCAGTGATCCAGGAGCCTGCTGCTAGGAAGAAGTGGCCGAGCTTCAGCAAGCGAGTCTGGACACTGGCGGAGGAAGCCATGATAACCAGATAATCGGGAGTGGAGCGCCAGTTCCAAGGTAATACTTTATACAGCTGGTTGAGATCCTGGTCGGTGGATATGGATTCCAAGAAAACCCTGGAGGTGCTTCCTTTCAAGGGAGACACTCTCTTTGGAGAAGACCTCAATAAGATTGTAGCTGATCTGGCTACTGCTAAAACAGCTTGCCTACCTCGTATGACTCCTACCACGCAGAAGGCTAAAAGTACTTTCCCTTGGCCCTTTCATCCCTCAGGTAAAGCGTACCCAAGGTCAGGCATACCCAAAGCAAGCTCATGCTTCCAGACCTGCCAAGCCCAGACTGAAGCAAGCCTGGGCTGCCCATCAGCCTGCTTCCAAAACGGACAAGCCTGCCGCATGACGGTGCAGACCTCCCTCTGGGGGATCCCAGGGTGGGGGGTCCGACTTCTAGGTTTGGCATAGAAAGGTATAATTCTAAGCTAGAGAATTCTGTTTGGAGCTCACCTTGTACTTTGTGAAGAAATAATCAGCATTGTGGCTGAGCAGATACATGTAGTGTGTGGCTGCAAACTGCATGGATCTGCTGCGTTGTAATGCTGATACTTTTTTTTTGCAAAGTACCAATAGCTTCATATAATGTTCACAATTTTTATGCAGGATCAAATAGCTCAATAGGTAGGGTGTTTGATTAGAATTCAACAGGTTATAGGTTTGAATCCTGGGTATGGTAGTTTGAGATGTGTTATTTAATAAAGTATGTTGTTCTGACTGCTGGGATATCATACTAAATAAATGGAGTTGATCAATTTTTTTTTATTTTTTTTTTAAACTAGGGACAATTTCCAGATACTTTTCTTTATAACTGAGATTGCCCCCTGGAACTTCACATCAGTTGACAACTATGCATGAGTGGGCAGTCCTTGCTCTGGATCTGCCCACCCATTTATGTGCCGTCATAAAAGAAAGCACAACTGACAGTTATCCTGGGCGTACACTACACAATTATCTGTCAGGCTATCTATCCAGTCTGGATGGATGGAATGAAAATCTGGTAATGTATAGTAGCAAATGTCAATTAACCATTTGCTCCCAAACACTAGAAAAGTGGTCAAAAATGGTCATTACACAAATTGGTTAAACCCAAAAGTGGGGGTGAGGAGGCAGATCGTGAGATGGGGAAACTTTGTGGACTGTTAGTGAAGGGGAGCACTGGGAGTGATACTGGACACAGAAGAGGTTTTCTTCTAGTGGAAAGGCTCTGGAGATCCAGAGTCTGGTCAAACAAATTCTGAAACCAGCAAGAGTGTTAATCCATCAATGCATTCAGTTGCTGGGGAAGATGGTTGCGGCCTACGAGGCCATTCAGTTTGGCAGGTTCCATGCCAGAGTGTTCCAGTGGGACCTGTTGGACAAGTGGTCCGGATCCCACCTACACATGCACCGGAGGATAATCCTGTCTTCCAAGACCAGAATCTCACTCCATTGCTGGCTGCACAGTTCTCACCAGCTAGAGGGGCGATGGTTCGGGATCCAGGACGGGATCCTAGGGACCACGGATGCAACCCTCCGAGGCTGGAGAGCAGTCACACAGGGGGAAAACATCCAAGGAAGATGGTCAAGTCTTCCTTGGATGTTTTCATCTCCACATAAATGTTCTGGAGTTAAGGGCCATTTAATAACTGCAGACACAGTACGCACTGGGACGGGTGCCCAGCATCCTCTACGGACTAAGAGAAAAGGATTTACCGGTAGGTATTAAAATCCTATTTTCTCTAACGTCCTAGAGGATGCTGTGGACTCCGTAAGGACCATGGGGATAGACGGGCTCCGCAGGAGACATGGGCACTTTAAGAAAGACTTTAGTTCTGGGTGTGCACTGGCTCCTCCCTCTATGCCCCTCCTCCAGAACTCAGTTTGATACTGTACCCAGTGGAGACTGGGTGCTTTTCAGGAGCTCTCCTGAGCTTTCTGACAGAAAGTATTTTGTTAGGTTTTTAATTTTCAGGGAGCACTGCTGGCAACAGACTCCCTCATCGAGGGACTGAGGGGAGAGAAGCAGCCCTACTCTCTGAGTTGCAAGGTCCTGCTTCTTAGGCTACTGGACACCATTAGCTCCAGTGGGATTGGTACGCAGGATCTCACCCTCGCCGTCCGTCCCAGAGCCGCGCCGCCGTCCCCCTCGCAGAGCCGGAAGATAGAAGCCGGGTGAGTATGAGAAGAAAAGAAGACTTCAGAGGCGGCAGAAGACTTCATGATCTTCACTGAGGTAACGCACAGCACTGCAGCTGTGCGCCTTTGCTCCCATACACCTCACATACTCCGGTCACTGTAAGGGTGCAGGGCGCAGGGGGGGCGCCCTGGGCAGCAATATAAACCTCTTTCGCAAAAATATAACATATATACAGCTGGGCACTTTATATATGTGTAAGCCCCCACCAATTTTACAGTTTAAGCGGGACAGAAGCCCGCCTCCGAGGGGACGGGGCTTCTCCCTCAGCACTCACCAGCGCCATTTTTTCTCCACAGCACCGCTGAGAGGAAGCTCCCCGGACTCTACCCTGCTTATACCACGTTAGACAAGAGGGTTGAAAAGAGGGGTGGGGGGGCACATAATTCGCAAATTACATACAGCAGCACTACTGGGCAAACATTAAGTTACTGTTTTATTCCTGGGTTATATAGCGCTGGGGGGTGTGCTGGCATACTCTCTCTCTGTCTCTCCAAAGGGCCTTGTGGGGAAACTGTCTTCAGAAAAAGCATTCCCTGTGTGTGTAGTGTGTCGGTACACGTGTGTCGACATGTCTGAGGAAGAAGGCTATATTAGAGAGGAGCGGGAGCAAATGAATGTGGTGTCTCCGCCGACAGCTGATTGGATGGATATGTGGAATGTTTTAAATGCTAGTGTAAACTCATTGCACAAAAGATTAGACAAGGCAGAAGCTTTGGGACAGTCAGGGTTTCAACCCATGCCTGATCCTATGTTGCAGGGACTGTCAGGGTCTCATAAGCACCCACTATCCCAGATTGTTGACACAGATACCGACACGGATTCTGACTCCAGTGTCGATTACGATGATGCAAAGTTACAGCCAAAATTGGCAAAATCCATTCGATTTATGATTATGGCAATAAAAGATGTTTTGCACATCACAGAGGAACCCCCTGTCGCTGACAAGAGGGTACATATGTACAAGGGAAAGAAGCCTGAGGTAACCTTTCCCCCCTCACACGAGCTGAACGAGTTATGTGAAAAAGCTTGGGAATCTCCAGATAAAAGACTGCAGATTTCCAAAAGGATTCTTATGGCGTATCCTTTCCCATCAACGGATAGGTTACGATGGGAATCCTCCCCTAGGGTGGACAAAGCATTAACACGCTTATCCAAGAAGGTAGCCCTCCCGTCCCAGGATACTGGACTAACCCCCCCCCCCCCTCCTAGTGCCTTCCCTAACAACCGCTCCCCCGGTCCTAACCCTCCCTCCAATACTCGCCTTCGGGATGTTGGCTGTCTGTGTGCCGGCACCAGTCTCCCAAGTGGTGTCAGGATTCCAACATCGGTCAAATGACCGCCGGTATACCGTCTGCCGGGATGGTAAATGTATCCTGAGGACAGGTAGTGAGTGTGGAGGGATAGGTGGTTCAGTAAAATGTAACAGCTCAAACTGCGATCATTCACTGATAAATTGATTTATAGCTCTCCCTTTTTAACCATTGCAGTCATAAAAGCAATGTTTTTTAAACTTTTAAATAAAGCTTGTTAGCATCCCCAGCACACTGTATATGCTGGGAGATGTAGTTCTCAATATGAAAACATTTAATTACTGTATGAACTCTAATTCCCCAACTGAAACCTCTCACAAACACACACTCCTAAATCTAGTACACACACACACACATTTCCCCAGTACTGACAACTCTCATCACTTCCACACACTAACAACTCCCTCCTGCTCCTCTCCCCACTGACACTGACAGCTCCCTCACAGTCACACACATCCTCCACCCCCCCACCCCCCCACACACACACTGATAGCACACATGCACAAATCCCCCCCTCCTCGACACTAACTGTCACGGACTGCTTGGGCAGCAGGGGGCAGGCTCTGACTTGAAGTGCTGAAATTCAACAGCTCTCTCGAACTTGCAAGGCATGGCTGTGCAGCTGTCTCCAGCCATCTCCTTGCCCACTGTGTAATTTGTGGCGTTCTCTGATGTTCCCCGCTCTGCCTCTACAACCGGCACATAATGTACAGCAGTGGTGACTCCTGAGTATGGGCCTGGAGAACTCCGCCTACCGGGGGGTAGGGATTAATAATTTCAAAGGGGCAGAGCTAGGAGTGAAGCAGTGGACAGCAGTTGAGGGGCGTTTCAAACTGTAACAGGGTTGGGACAATTTCAGTATCCTTCCCTCACCGTCTAATTGGTCAGTCCCACGCTGATTGCCATAGCGCCCTTTCGAGACTGCAGAACTCTATCCCTTAGCCACGGTTGGCACAGCTGGATAGTGCCCCTGGCAAGTGCCATCCTGGCCAAGGGGTAGATACGCCCCTGAGGGTCAGGGCTAGCAACAGAAATCTCTGGGCCCAGTACACTGATATCTCTGGGGCCCCCTCAACCCCCCCTTAACTTGGCAGAGGGATCTTTAAAAAAAATGGAGCCTTTGACTCGGACCGTCAGTGAGGCCGGCAGGTGGTTTTCATACTGGGCTATCCAGCTCTTCGGTGGCGGTGGCAGGGACATTCAGAAAAGGGCCAGCACAGCAAAATGCATAATAATGGCAATACAGTATGGACCACAGGGACTGGACAAAGTGATGGGGTAAAAGGAGGGGGGAGGGTTTAGTTGGCCTGTTAATTGTTTTCCTGCTTAAATTGAGCAGTTGGTGGATACACTTTAAAAAGCAATATTGGCACTGTGGCCCCATTATTTCTGTTCTTAATACTTGGAGCCCTGAACAAGTGTCCCCTTTGTCCCCCCTGTCACCGGGCCTGTTCAGGCGTTACCTATGGAGAAGCTGCGACATGACATCCTAGGACACGATACTGCACCATGCATCACCATTATATTTCAGTGTGCCTTGTCAATATTTAAATCTTGTTCTGTGTGACGTGAGTTGTAAATGGTTGAAAATCTCTGTGCTACAGTATCGTCACCATGTAGTTATAACAACACCGCAAAACCACCAAAAGACGTGTTTTGGTAGAGGGACTGCTGGAGGGGCCCATTGGGGCCCCCAGTTTGCTACCCCACCCCAGTATACCTGTGCTGTAGCCAGTGGAAGGGGCACTATCTTCCCTGTGATCTCTTCGGGAAGATGGTGCCGCACATAGAAAGCAAAGACTCTGGCTGCACTCTCCTGCCCTCGCTCTAAGCAAGGTGATCGGGCCACAAAAGGACCCCTGTCGGACCCCTGCCGGACCCCGGCCTGTGGGCCACAAAAGGATGCATTGGGGGCGGCATGCGGCCCATGGGTTTGACACCCCTGCCATAGAGTATCAAAATTTGTTTCACGACACCCCTAGGCCAAAGTTTTTTTTATTGAGAAATTCAGAAAAAAATATAAAATTAAGTAAATTGTGTTTATAGCATGTCATCCTCAGGTTCAGTTATGTTGTGAGGGAATGGTTTTGCCAATTTATTAAAGTATAAATAATTTTAATTGGTCCTGGACCACCAAACTATGCTACCAGTGCAAGAACCCCAGTTTGGAAACTACTGCCTTAAAATAAACCTTTTTTGTTTTTTTTAAACTACATGTAATACACCTTAGATCTCAGTTCCTAAAAGGTTTTAAACCCTTGCATACAGTAAACTACACATATTTAAAAATCCTACACCGGGCACAAGTGCTCACGGGCCAATTTCATGGCAGTCTCGGATAGGAGGGCATTGTGGATTCACCAAGGGAATGCTGATGCTGACTCCAAGAAGAAAGGGAGTCTCTTCCCTATGAAGGTGAAGCCTTGTTTGGCGACGGCCTAGTTAATTTGATCTCGGCAGCTCCCGCAGGTAAGTCGTCCTTCTTGCCCTATGTTCCCTCTCAACGGATGAAGACGCATCATTATCTGACGCAGTCATTTCGGCCCAATAGATATGCAAGAAGTTAAGATTCCCCTTTCTTTGCAGGTAGAGGAAGGAAAAGAGGGAAGA
Source organism: Pseudophryne corroboree (assembly GCF_028390025.1). Taxonomy (NCBI): domain Eukaryota; kingdom Metazoa; phylum Chordata; class Amphibia; order Anura; family Myobatrachidae; genus Pseudophryne; species Pseudophryne corroboree. The sequence continues at coordinate 49,655 of NW_026967770.1, read as the reverse complement.
GGTCTGTAGCCTCTTCAAGATCGCAGGAGCAGAGATCGTCCTCTGCTTCTGCCAAATCCACTGCATGACGCTGGGGCTCTCTTGCAGGAGCCCGCACCAGTGGGGGGCACGTCTAAAACTCTTCAGTCAGTTCTGGATTCATTCGGACCTGGACTCGTGGGTTTTACAAATAGTGTCCCAAGGGTACAAACTGGGGTTTCAAGACGTTCCCCCTCACCGATTGTTCAAATCAGCCTTAGTCAGCAGGGAGAAGGTTTTTATTCAAGCCTCTTCGTGGTCCCGAAGCCGGACGGCTCAGTCAGACCAATCTTAAATCTGAAATCCCTTAATTTCTACCTAAAGAAATTCAATTTCAAGATGGAATCTCTCAGGGTAGTGATCTCCAGTCCGGGGGATAAAGGAGATTTCATGGTTTTGGTAGACATAAAGGATGCCTACTTATATGTTCCCATTTAGCCACTGCATCAAGCTACCTGAGGTTTGCAATTCAGGATTGTCATTACCAATTTCAGACGTTGCCGTTTGGTCTGTCCACGGCTCCGAGGATTTTCACCAGGGTGATGGCGGAAATGATGGTCCTCCTTCGCAAGCAAGGAGTCACAATTATCCCGTACTTGGATGATCTCCTGATAAAGGCGAGATCCAGGGACCAGTTGGTGCAAAACATCTACTCTCCCTGACAGTTCTTCAACAACATGGTTGGCTCCTAAACTTGCCAAAATCGCAGTTGGTCCCAATGACGCGGTTGTTGTTTTTGGGAGTGATACTGGACACAGAAGAGGTTTTCTTCTAGTGGAAAGGCTCTGGAGATCCAGAGTCTGGTCAAACAAATTCTGAAACCAGCAAGAGTGTTAATCCATCAATGCATTCAGTTGCTGGGGAAGATGGTTGCGGCCTACGAGGCCATTCAGTTTGGCAGGTTCCATGCCAGAGTGTTCCAGTGGGACCTGTTGGACAAGTGGTCCGGATCCCACCTACACATGCACCGGAGGATAATCCTGTCTTCCAAGATCAGAATCTCACTCCATTGGTGGCTGCACAGTTCTCACCACCTAGAGGGGCGATGGTTCGGGATCCAGGAGGGGATCCTAGGGACCACGGATGCAACCCTCCGAGGCTGGAGAGCAGTCACACAGGGGGAAAACATCCAAGGAAGATGGTCAAGTCTTCCTTGGATGTTTTCATCTCCACATAAATGTTCTGGAGTTAAGGGCCATTTAATAACTGCAGACACAGTGCGCACTGGGACGGGTGCCCAGCATCCTCTACGGACTAAGAGAAAAGGATTTACCGGTAGGTATTAAAATCCTATTTTCTCTAACGTCCTAGAGGATGCTGGGGACTCCGTAAGGACCATGGGGATAGACGGGCTCCGCAGGAGACATGGGCACTTTAAGAAAGACTTTAGTTCTGGGTGTGCACTGGCTCCTCCCTCTATGCCCCTCCTCCAGACCTCAGTTTGATACTGTACCCAGTGGAGACTGGGTGCTTTTCAGGAGCTCTCCTGAGCTTTATGACAGAAAGTATTTTGTTAGGTTTTTAATTTTCAGGGAGCACTGCTGGCAACAGACTCCCTCATCGAGGGACTGAGGGGAGAGAAGCAGCCCTACTCTCTGAGTTGCAAGGTCCTGCTTCTTAGGCTACTGGACACCATTAGCTCCAGTGGGATTGGTACGCAGGATCTCACCCTCGCCGTCCGTCCCAGAGCCGCGCCGCCGTCCCCCTCGCAGAGCCGGAAGATAGAAGCCGGGTGAGTATGAGAAGAAAAGAAGACTTCAGAGGCGGCAGAATACTTCATGATCTTCACTGAGGTAACGCACAGCACTGCAGCTGTGCGCTTTTGCTCCCATACACCTCACATACTCCGGTCACTGTAAGGGTGCAGGGCGCAGGGGGGGCGCCCTGGGCAGCAATATAAACCTCTTTCGCAAAAATATAACATATATACAGCTGGGCACTTTATATATGTATAAGCCCCCACCAATTTTACAGTTTAAGCGGGACAGAAGCCCGCCTCCGAGGGGGCGGGGCTTCTCCCTCAGCGCTCACCAGCGCCATTTTTTCTCCACAGCACCGCTGAGAGGAAGCTCCCCGAACTCTACCCTGCTTATACCACGTTAGACAAGAGGGTTGAAAAGAGGGGGGGGGCACATAATTCGCAAATTACATACAGCAGCACTACTGGGCAAACATTAAGTTACTGTTTTATTCCTGGGTTATATAGCGCTGGGGGGTGTGCTGGCATACTCTCTCTTTGTCTCTCCAAAGGGCCTTGTGGGGAAACTGTCTTCAGAAAAAGCATTCCCTGTGTGTGTAGTGTGTCGGTACACGTGTGTCGACATGTCTGAGGAAGAAGGCTATATTAGAGAGGAGCGGGAGCAAATGAATGTGGTGTCTCCGCCGACAGCTGATTGGATGGATATGTGGAATGTTTTAAATGCTAGTGTAAACTCATTGCACAAAAGATTAGACAAGGCAGAAGCTTTGGGACAGTCAGGGTTTAAACCCATGCCTGATCCTATGTTGCAGGGACTGTCAGGGTCTCATAAGCGCCCACTATCCCAGATTGTTGACACAGATACCGACACGGATTCTGACTCCAGTGTCGATTACGATGATGCAAAGTTACAGCCAAAATTGGCAAAATCCATTCGATTTATGATTATGGCAATAAAAGATGTTTTGCACATCACAGAGGAACCCCCTGTCGCTGACAAGAGGGTACATATGTACAAGGGTAAGAAGCCTGAGGTAACCTTTCCCCCCTCACACGAGCTGAACGAGTTATGTGAAAAAGCTTGGGAATCTCCAGATAAAAGACTGCAGATTTCCAAAAGGATTCTTATGGCGTATCCTTTCCCATCAACGGATAGGTTACGATGGGAATCCTCCCCTAGGGTGGACAAAGCATTAACACGCTTATCCAAGAAGGTAGCCCTCCCGTCCCAGGATACGGCTACCCTCAAAGAGTGTGCTGACCGCAAACAGGAGATTACCCTGAAGTCCATTTATACACATTCAGGTACCTTACTCAGACCGGCAATTGCGTCGGCCTGGGTGTGTAGTGCTGTAGCGGCATGGACAAATACCTTATCTGAGGGGATGGATAGCCTAGACAAGGATACTATTTTATTGACCCTGGGGCATATAAGAGATGCTGTCCTATATATGTGTGTATGCAAACTACAGGTGGTGCTGCAGGGCCCACACCCTTTTACTTGTCTTGTAGAGCAGCTCTGAAGCTGTTACAGTGCCCAGCTGCTGCAAGAAATCAGCTTGAATGCTTCAGGGGCTTGGGCATGGCCAACATGAGCCCCACACCGAAGGAGGGTGGGGGTGTTTAATGCAAACTTGGGGTTATCCAAGCGCCGCAAAAGGCCGCCATGCCCTGCATGCCCCTTTTCTCTTTTCATATACAGATGAGGGTTCCAGCCAACTTTGGCCCACTGCTTGGATGACATCACCGTATGCAAATCCGTCTGCTGCAGACCTTCCCCCAGGAATGCTTGCAATAGTTGTTGCATATGGTTTAATGTCTGAGGGTGCTTCAGTATTAGGCAGCCTTCCGCCCTCCCATGTTCATCTGAAAAGATGTGGTCTCCCTGCAGTTGTTGTCCCCTGACGAGAGTTCCCTTGTGCTTCCTCAGTTAAATCTCCTTAACTTGACGGGGGTGTGCCCGAGCAGCCGCCCTCCCCAGCCCTATCCCAAAACATACTTATCTTGCATATGAGATCTCTTGATCATGAAGATAGTTCTCACAGGTTGAGGTTCATCCTGGCCCCGCCCCCCGCTGGAGATCGCTGATGGGGACAGCAGCGGGGCTTCAGCAGAAGGGTGAGTATGTGTGGCCAGAGACCTCCCTTCCCATGTGCAGGCCTGCAGAGTCTGCCGCGCAGGATGGGGCATGTGGCACTCTCCCTCCCAGGGGCTCTTCCAGATGTAGCTCCTCAGCAGTATTTTTCCCGGGCTGCGCGGCGCTCTCCCCGACTGGCATCCGCCCTGGAACACTGCCTTCCTCAACGCAACATCAGCAGGGGGCCCTGGCCTCATCACCATCCCAGGTCTTTCTCATGTATGTATCATGTATGTGTGTGTGATATATGTATGAATCATATATGTTTGTGATATATATATATATTCCATAGACAAAAAACCTTACGGTTTCACATGTCCCATTAAGGCTTCTTAGACATGATCGAAATTTCAGAAACCTGTTGTAACTCTTCCACTCAAACTCCAAAAAGCAATGAAATTCCGATCATTAAGGCTGACGCCTTAATGGACGTGTTCCTTGCGCAATACAGATATGGTATGCCATCACAGCCTGTGGGTAAGTGCAGATTCAGCACTCTCACAGAGTGAGATTGCTGTCACTCACACAATGGTGGAGCTGCTAATTCACAGATTTGTGTGCTCATTGGAATACACACATGCAGTCTATGCAACTGAAGGTCTGAGCGGAAGACAAAGCTGCTCAGATGAGGTAAGAGTGTTGTTGATTGGAGGGAGGAGAGCGGTGTGGATGGGGGAACAGAAGTGTGTGGATAGAGGGAACACTAAGCAGCACTAATGGGGGGGACAGAGAAACACAGGGGGTAATTCAGACCGAATCTGCACTTACCCACAGGCTGTGATGGCATACCATATCTGTATTACGCAAGGAACACGTCCATTAAGGCGTCAGCCTCAATGATCGGAATTTCATTGCTTTTTGGAGTTTGAGTGGAAGAGTTACAACAGGTTTCTGAAATTTCGATCATGTCTAAGAAGCCTTAATGGGACATGTGAAACCGTAAGGTTTTTTGTCTATGGAATTTCATCGCTTTTTTTAAATTTATTTTTTTTATTCAGAAATGTAAAATTTCACTGTAAGAATAAACATTTGATTTTTTAAATGTTTAATGAAAATGTTCGTATAACATCACTGTTCTGTGCAAAATTATTTTATTAACCAAACCAAATTGTTTAAGGTCCGTACACACTTAACGATTTAATGAGCGACGTCGCTCATTTTATCGTTAAGTGTGTATGCAGCCAGCGACAAACGATGCGCGGCCCCGCGGGTCGCCAACAATCTTCGCTGTCGGTAGGGCATGCAGGAAGGATGTGGACTGTCGTCCACAACCTTCATGCAGGGCTGGCGGGGGCGTGACGTCACTGAGCGATATGAGCGGTCATATCGCTCAGTGTGTACAGTCGGCCGCCGGCCGGCCCGGGAGGGGAAACATTAGACGATGTAGCTCACAGAGCGACATCGTTTAATGTGTACGGGCCTTTAGACTTTGGTCAAAATATTTTGCTGCCTTTGCAGCTGATGCAGGGAGGGGGGTAGGCGGCAGCAGCCTGTAACTGAGGCTGGAGGTAGGCGTGAAATGCATTGCTTGTACGTGTGAGTGCGTGGGCAATGCCCTGCCCGTTATACCCTCTGCCACACATCGCAATGACCGTTATGTATTATGCCACACTGCAATGACCCTGAGACATTATACCACATACCACAATGCCCGTGATATAGTATACCACACACCGTAATGCCTGACACATTATGACACACACCGCAATGTCCTTGATACATTATGCCACACACTGCAATGACCCTGAGACATTATACCACATATCACAATGCCCGCGATATAGTATACCATACACCGTAATGCCTGCGACACATTATGACACACACCGCAATGTCCGTGATACATTATGCCACACACCGTAATGCACATTACACATTAAGTCCTACAGTAAGGCTTCTAATTACTTTTCAATTACCTGCTCGTTGTCAGGGGTTTCATGCACTGGGTGTCATGCTCGTTGCCAGGGGTTTCATGCTCTTGGTTCCATGCACGGTGCCAGGGGTTTTCATGCTCAGGGTGTCATGCTCGTTGCCCGGGGTTTCATGCACTGGGTGTCATGCTCGTTGCCAGGTGTTTCATGCACTGGGTGTCATGCTCGTTGCCAGATGTTTCATGCACTGGGTGTCATGCTCGTTGCTAGGAGGTAGTCCTTGTTGCTAGGGCTGTGCTCCCAGTGCTACATATGTCCCCAGTGCCAGATATTCCCCCACGGTGCCAGGTACTTACATGCCCCAGTGCCAAATATAGTCGTCCCCCCCATGTGCCAGGTACACATATGCCCCCAGTGCCAGATATTCCCCCCCAGTGCCATATATGCCCCCAGTGCCAGATATTCCCCCCAGTGCCATATATGCCCCCCGTGCCATATATGCCCCCAGTGCCAGATACCCCCCCCAGTGCCATATATGCCCCCAGTGCCAGATATTCCCCCCCAGTGCCATATATGCCCCAGTGCCAGATATCCCCCCCAGTGCCAGATATGCCCCCAGTGCCAGATATTCCCCCCAGTGCCAGAAATGCCCCAGTGCCAGATATTCCTCCCCCCCCCGTGCCATATATGCCCCCAGTGCCAGATATTTACCCCCCCCCCCGCCGTCGCTTTTTGGAGGGACACGGAGGGCACAGCTCGTCTCTCCTGTGTCCCTCCTGCTGCATCATCTCCGGCGGCCGCGGGTCTAATAGGGGGAAGTGCCGGTTCGTGAGCCAATTAGAGCTCACGGACGGCACTTCCCCCTATTAGACCCGCGGCCGCCGGAGATGATGCAGCAGGAGGGACACAGGGAGGCGCGCTGTGTGCCCTCCGTGTCCCTCCAAAAAGCGGCGGAGGGAAGGAGACTGCAGACTGACATGCGGACGCTCGTCCGCATGTCAGTCTGCTGTAAATCAGTGGCGCCCCCGCAGCCCCTCGCCCCCAAGCCACCGCGAGGACTGCGGGGGCAGTAGTTACGCCACTGGTCTAATCTCATCTGATGATGGAAGCTAAGCAGTGTTGTGCCTGGTTTGTTTTTGGATTTCAAGTCCTGCCTTCTGGTTTGGCCACGGCACCTCGGATATTCACCAAGGTCATGGCCGTGATGACGACCCTTCACCATCAGAGAATCAGGATCCTGCCAAATCTGGACGACTTGCTGATCCTGGTGAACTCCCAAGAGGTTCTCCACAGTTATCTGGAACTGGCGGTCCAATTCCTAAAAGTCCACGGGTGGCTCATCAACTGAAAAAAGTCCTCGCTGGTCCCTGCTCGGAACATTGTGCACCTAGGGGCACTGCTGGACACACACAGCCAACAATTGTTTCTGTCTCCAGAGAAAGTCCTGAAAATTCAGGACAGTATCGTCCTCTCTCGCCCAAGAGTGTTGATACACACGGCGATGCAAGTACTAGACCTCATGGTGTCGGCTTTCGATATGGTAGAGTACGCTCAATTTCATTACCGCCCTCTGCAGAGGTTAATCCTCTCCAAGTGGGACGGCCTGCCTCATCGGATGATGTCTCAAATGATCTCCTTGACTCCGGAGGTTCGTCTGACACTGAGCTGGTGGCTACAGGACCAACAGTTGAGCAGGGGCCATCCCTTCTGGATCTCCAACTGTGTCCTCCTGACAATGGATGCCAGTCTTTTGGGCTGGGCCATGGTGTTGGAGCAACACTTTCTACAGGGTCGGTGGACCAGGGAGGAATCTCTCCTCCTGATATACATTCTGGAATTGCAGGCAGTGTTCAATTAATTGACACTGGCCCTGCCTCTAGTACAGAACAAGCCTGTTCAAGTACAATCTGACAACGCCACCACGGTAGTGTACACAAATCATCAAGGCGGCACTCGAAACTGCATGGCAAAGCTGGAAGTATCAAAAATCCTCCGTTGGGTAGAAAGTCATCTGACAGCAATATCGGCAGTGTTCATTCCCGGAGTCCTCAACTAGGAAGCGGATTTCCTCAGTCGTCAGGACGTTCACGCTGGAGAGTGGAGAGGCCGCAGCAGAAATGTCTGCACTGGTGTCAGTAGGTGACTGAGGCAGGGATGACTGGGAGATAGTGGGTGACTGAAGCATGTATGAGTGGGAGATAGTGGGTGACTGAGGCCTGGGGTGACTGGGAGATAGTGGGTGACAGGGAGATAGTGGGTTACTGAGGGAGGGGTGATAGGAAGGGGTTGGGTAAGTATGGGAAGAAAGTGGGTGACAGGTATAATAAATGACTAAGGCAGGGGTGATAGGGAGATAGTGGATGACTGTGGCAGGGGTGACAGGGACAGTAAGAGACTGAGGCAGGGGTGACAGGGATAGTGGCTGACTGAGGCAGGGGTGACTGGGAGATAGTGGGTGACTGAGGCAGGGTTGACAGGGATAGTGGGTGACTGAAGCAGGGGTGATAGGGTGACAGTGGGTGACTAAAGCAGGGGTGACTGGTATAGTGGGTGACTGAGGCAGGGATCGCAGATATAGTGGTTGACTGAGGCAGCGGTGACTGGGAGATAGTGGGTAACTGAGGCAGGGGTGACAGGGAAAGTGTGTGACTCAGGCAGGGGTGATAGGGAGATAGTGGGCTGCATATCTCTGCCTCACTGCAGCAGCACATTCCTGCTTCAATGACAGCAGCACATCCCTACCTCACTTATAGCAGCACATCCCTGCCTCGCTGACAGCAGCACATCCCTGCCTCGCTGACAGCAGCACATCCCTGCCTCGCTGACAGCAGCACATCCCTGCTTCGCTGACAGCAGCACATCCCTGCTTCGCTGACAGCAGCACATCCCTGCTTCGCTGACAGCAGCACATCCCTGCCTCGCTGACAGCAGCACATCCCTGTCTCGCTGACAGCAGCACAGCACTGCTTCGCTGACAGCAGCACATCACTGCTTCACTACCAGCAGCACATCCCTGCCTCACTGGCAGCAGCACATCCCTGCCTTACTGACAGCTGTATATAGGGCCTAATTCAGACCTGATCCCTGCTGTGCATATTCACACAACAGGAGATCAGGTCTGAAGTGCGTGTGTGCTGGTGCCGCAGTGCACCGGCACATGCCATAGATGCGATCAGCATCTCTGCCCAGTGAGCGCCTCTGCCTGATTGACAGGCAGAGGCGGTCACTGGGCAGGAGGAGTCGGGCCAGCGGCGTTGTGCCGCCATTTTGGGGGCACAGTCAGGACAACGCAGACATGACCGGACCGTATGGGGGCGGGCCGTGACGGCTGCGTGACCCGGACAGCAACGGGCCTTATTTACTAAAATCTCAGATAAATTTTATGGCATTTATGTGCAGTCTAGTTTGCACAGTTGATAGAGTGTTGATCTTGCACTATCAATGTAAGCCTCACATAGGTTTGATACACATGTAAGTTTGTTTTTATTTTACTACATTGTGGTTTGTGGCTCTATACCATGTAATGCATGTCTTTTAACAGTAGTCAAGTCTTCCAATGTGCTTGTTAGTGAAACCCAATAGATAGCTTTATTTTATTTTGTTTCTTCAAATATTGAATGCATATGTCTTATAACTTTTTTTTTTTTCAATATACAGGTTGAGTATCTGTATATACATTTTTATTATAAGATTTTCAATGACACAAGTACATCCAAGTTGCAGATTATGGATTGTGAAGGACAAATCAACCATATAAACAATTTAAGCAATTTAAATTGCATGCAGGTAGTAGAATATCAAACTCCTTGGATGAGAGTTGGTCGTAATAAACTAGGATAGAAAAGAATAAAGTAGAAAATAAGATTTTAAACCTACCGGTAAATCTTTTTCTCGTAGTCCGTAGAGGATGCTGGGGACTCCGTAAGGACCATGGGGATAGACGGGCTCCACAGGAGACATGGGCACTTTAAGAAAGACTTTAGTTCTGGGTGTGCACTGGCTCCTCCCTCTATGCCACAGTTAGAGAAACTGTGCCCAGAGGAGACGGACAGTATGAGGAAAGGATTTTGTTAATCCAGGGCAAGATTCATACCAGCCACACCAATCACACCGTATAACTTGTGATAAACTACCCAGTTATCAGTATGAAAAAACAACATAGCATCAGTGCAGGACCGATGCAACTATAACATAACCCTTATTGAAGCAATAACTATATACAAGTATTGCAGAAGTAGTCCGCACTTGGGACGGGCGCCCAGCATCCTCTACGGACTACGAGAAAAAGATTTACCAGTAGGTTTAAAATCTTATTTTCTCTAACGTCCTAGAGGATGCTGGGGACTCCGTAAGGACCATGGGGATTATACCAATGCTCCAAAACGGGCGGGAGAGTGCGGATGACTCTGCAGCACCGATTGAGCAAACATGAGTTCCTCCTCAGCCAGGGTATCAAACTTATAGTATTTTGCAAAGGTGTGTGAACCCGACCAAGTAGCAGCTTGACACAGCTGTAGTGCCGAGACCCCTCGGGCAGCCGCCCAAGAAGAGCCCACTTTCCTCGTGGAATGGGCCTTGACCGATTTCAGTAACTGCAATCCAGCCATAGAATGCGCTTGCTGAATCGTGTTACAAATCCGGCGAGCAATAGCCTGCTTTGAAGCAGGGGCACCAATCTTGTTGGTTGCATACAGGACAAACAGCGCTTCAGTTTTCCTGACTCTAGCCGTCCTGGCCACGTAAATTTTCAAAGCCCTAACCACATCAAGTAACTCGGAATCCTCCAAGTCACGCGTAGCCACAGGCACCACAATAGGTTGGTTCATATGAAAAGATGAGACCACTTTTGGTAGGAATTGAGGACGGGTCTGCAATTCCGCTCTATCCACATGAAATACCAAATATGGGCTTTTATGTGACAAAGCCGCTAATTCCGACACTCGCCTAGCCGAAGCCAAGGCTAATAACATGACCACCTTCCATGTGAGATATTTTAACTCTACTGTTTTAAGTGGTTCAAACCAGTGTAATTTTAGAAAAATTAACACCACGTTAAGGTCCCAAGGTGCCACCGGAGGCACAAAAGGAGGCTGAATATGCAGCACTCCTTTTACAAAAGTCTGAACTTCTGGAAGAGAAGCCAATTCTTTTTGAAAGAAAATGGATAAGGCCGAAATCTGGACCTTAATAGAGCCTAATTTTAGGCCCAAATTCACTCCAGTTTGTAGGAAGTGAAGGAAACGGCCCAGATGGAATTCTTTCGTAGGAGCATTCCTGGCCTCACACCAAGAAACATAATTTCGCCATATACGGTGTAATGTTTTAACGTTACATCCTTCCTAGCCTTTATCAGCGTAGGGATGACCTCAACCGGAATGCTAGGATCCGGCATTCAACCGCCATGCCGTCAAACGCAGCTGCGGTAAGTCTTGGAACAGACAGGGCCCCTGATGCAACAGGTCCTGTCTTAGAGGGAGAGGCCACAGATCTTCTGTGAGCATTTCCTGCAGATCCGGATACCAGGTCCTCCGTGGCCAATCTGGAACAATGAGGATTGTTCTCACTCCTCTTTGTCTTATTATCCTCAACACCTTGGGTATGAGAGGAAGAGGAGAAAATACATAGACCGACCGGAACACCCACGGTGTCACTAGGGCGTCTACAGCTACTGCCTGAGGGTCTCCTGACCTTGCGCAATACCTCTGTAGCTTTTTGTTGAGCCGGGACGGCATCATGTCTATCTGTGGCAGTTCCCACCGACTTGTAATCTGTGCAAAGACTTCCTGATGAAGTCCCCACTCTCCCGGATGTAGGTCGTGTCTGCTGAGGATGTCTGCTTCCCAGTTGTCCACTCCCGGAATGAACACTGCTGACAGTGCGCTTGCGTGATTCTCCACCCAGCGAAGAATTCTGGTGGCTTGTGCCATCGCCACTCTGCTTCTTGTGCCGCTTTGGCGGTTTACATGAGCCACTGCGGTGACGTTGTCTGACTGGATCAGAACCGGTTGGTCGCAAAGTAAGGTCTTCGCTTGACGTAGGGCATTGTATATGGCCCTTAGTTCCAGGATGTTGATGTGAAGACAAGTCTCTTGACTTGACCAAAGACCTTGGAAATTTCTTCCCTGTGTGACTGCTCCCCAACCTTGGAGGCTTGCGTCTGTGGTCACCAGGATCCAGCCCTGAATGCTGAATCTGCGTCCCTCGAGAAGGTGAGCACTCTGCAGCCACCACAAGAGTGATACCCTGACCCTGGGGGACAGGGTGATCAACCAATGCATCTGTAAATGTGACCCGGACCACTTGTCCAGTAGGTCCCATTGGAAAGTCCTCGCATGGAACCTGCCGAATGGAATGGCCTCGTATGATGCCACCATCTTTCCCAGGACTCGAGTGCAGTGATGCACTGACACCTGTTTTGGTTTCAATAGGTTCCTGACAAGAGTCATGAGTTCCTGGGCCTTTTCTATCAGGAGATAAACCCTCTTCTGGTCTGTGTCCAGAATCATGCCCAAGAAAGACAGACGAGTAGTAGGAATCAATTGCGACTTCGGGATATTGAGAATCCAGCCGTGTTGCTGTAACACTTTCAGTGAAAGTGATATGCTGTTCAGCAACTGCTCTCTTGATCTCGCTTTTATGAGATCGCCCAAGTACGGGATAATTGTGACACCTTGCTTGCACAGGAGCACCATCATTTCCGCCATTACCTTGGTGAAAATTCTCAGGGCCATGGAGAGACCAAACAGCAACGTCTGAAATTGGAAATGACAGTCCTGTACCGCAAATCTGAGTTACGCCTGATGAGGTGGATAAATGGGGACATGAAGGTATGCATCCTGTACACAAATGCGGACAACATGTGTCAAGCCGTGTGTTGCCTTTGTCAAGCTGTAATAAGTAGGGATAAGGACATTAACCACCTCGGAACATCCTCCCTTATACGTCACCTGCAGCGCATTCATCATAAGTCAGTGACAAGTTCAAAAACTTTGGATGACAGTGGAAGCAGTCCACTAACAACTAAATCCCTTCCTCTTGTAACCAAGCTCCTGCAAACCACACCACCAACTCCCTCAGTGTCAATTTCCTCCTTAGACAGGAGAGCCAATAGTCCTGCAGGCCATGTCACTGGCAAGTCTGACGAGTCCTCTCCTGCCTGGGATTCCTCCGATGCATCCTTGAGTGTAACGCCTACTGCTGCTGGCGCTGCTGTTGTTGCTGCTGGGAGTCGATCGTCATCCCAGAGGGGAAGTCGGAAGACCACTTGTACTTCTTCCAGTAAGCAATTGACTGTCCAACAGTCCTTTGCGAGGAAGATGAAATATCACAGCAGTCATCCTGCTGCAAAGCGGATAACTCAGGTCTGGGTGGTGAGAAACGTGGTTCCGGTATCCATCGTTAATTTAGAGGCAACTAGAGACTTGATTGAGGTACTGTGTCCCCGGTACCAAATACCCTCTAGGTTCCATTTCTCTAGGCAGGCGATACCGAAAATGTACACAGACCTCAGAAAAAGAGTCATCAGTGTCCTAAAAAATGCAGTTGTACCCAATGTCCACTTGTCTGTGGTTAAGTGGAGCAGGGCAGACTCAGGACTATATGACTGTGACAGCCCACTGGGTAGATGTATTGCCTCCCGCAGCAAGAACAGCAGCGGCGGCACCAGTAGCAGCATCTCGCAATAGCCAACTCGTTCCTAGGCAGGCTACGCTTTGTATCACCGCATTCCATAAGAGGCACACAGCTGACAACCTCTTACGGAAACTGAGGAACATCATCGCAGAATGGCTTACCCCAATTGAACTCTCCTGGGGATTTGTGACATCGGACAACGCCACCAATATTGTGCGTGCATTACATCTGGGCAAATTCCAGCACGTCCCATGTTTTGCACATACATTGAACTTGGTGGTGCAGAATTATTTAAAAAACGACATGGGCGTGCAAGAGATGCTGTCGGTGGCCCGAAGAATTGCGGGCCACTTTCTGCCTTCAGCCACCGCATGCCGAAGACTGGAGCACCACCAAACATTCCTGAACCTGCCCTGCCATCATCTGAAGCAAGAGGTGGTAACGAGGTGGAATTCAACCCTCTATATGCTTCAGAGGATGGAGGAGCAGCAAAAGGCCATTCAAGCCTATACATCTGCCCACGATATAGGCAAAGGAGGGGGAATGCACCTGACTCAAGCGCAGTGGAGAATGATTTCAACGTTGTGCAAGGTTCTGCAACCCTTTGAACTTTCCACACGTGAAATCAGTTCAGACACTGCCAGCCTGAGTCAGGTCATTCCCCTCATCAGGCTTTTGCAGAAGAAGCTGGAGACATTGAAGGAGGAGCTAAAACAGAGCGATTCAACTAGGCATGTGGGACTTGTGGATGGAGCCCTTAATTTGCTTAACCAGGATTCAATCTGTTGAAATCAGAGCACTACATTTTGGCCGCCGTGCTCGATCCTAGATTTAAAACCTACATTGTATCTCTCTTTCCGGCAGACACAAGTCTGCAGAGGTTCATAGACCTGCTGGTGAGAAAATTGTCAAGTCAAGCGGAACGTGACCCGTCAACAGCTCCTCCTTCACATTCTCCCGCAACTGGGGGTGCGAGGAAAAGGCTAAGAATTCCGAGCCCACCCGCTGGCGGTGATGCAGGGCAGTCTGGAGTGAGTGCTGACATCTGGTCCAGACTGAAGGACCTGGCAACGATTACTGACATGTCGTCTACTGTCACTGCATATGATTCTGTCACCTTTGAAAGAATGGTGGAGAAAAAGAGGCAATTTGGAGGCCCTTGCACAAACTGGCTTTATTCTACCTAAGTTGCCCTCCCTCCAGTGTGTACTCCGAAAGAGTGTTTAGTGCGGCCGCTCACCTTGTCAGCAATCGGCGTACAAGGTTACTTCCAGAAAATGTGGAGAAGATGATGATCATCAAAATTAATTATAATCAATTCCTCCGTGGAGACATTCACCAGCAATTGCCTCCAGAAAGTACACAGGGATCTGAGATGGTGGATTCCAGTGGGGACGAATTAATAATCTGTGAGGAGGGGGATGTACACAGTGAAAGGGGTGAGGAATCGGAGGATGATGAGGTGGACATCTTGCCTCTGTAGAGCCAGTTTGTGCAAGGAGAGATTGATTGATTCTTTTTTGGTGGGGGCCCAAACCAACCAGTCATTTCAGTCAGTCGTGTGGCAGACCCTGTCGCTGAAATGATGGGTTCGTCAATGTTTTTCTTTTCAATCTAAGCCCCTGCAGTTTTCTGTAAGCATCTGCTTCGCTATGATGATCAACAAGTCACAAGGGAAAACACTCAGGGCTGGAGGCGTAGATCTTAGGACCAGCTGCTACAAGCATGGCAGAGGTGTCACTATCACTGGTGACACCCAGAGAGGCGGCGAGGGAGATTGTAATGCAGTGCGCGCAGATAAGCAGCGCAATGGTAAAAAGGAGGCATGGTCTCATAGGTAGGGGCGTGGCCTGAATCACCATTTTGTTGCTGCTGGTATCCCGGGGGTTGGGGGCTGTACCCGGGGACTAGTGTGTGAGTGGTGCTGGCTCCTGCACAGTGACAGAAACTGGGTGTTGCACGTAATGTCACAGTGAAACACCCATATTCTGTCACTGAAGAAGAGCCGGCACTTTGGTGTCACCCCACTTGGCGGGTGACACTCGGGTGTGTGCCGCAACCCCGTTGTGATGCCACTGACCCATGGGAAGCTTTACGTGGCTTACCCATGTGTTAGTAGCCCCAAGCATCTTTTGTGTTAGTCCCTGAAGAAAAACTTCAAATATTGTTTACAATTTTGTAATCAATTGCCTAATTCAGTAAGGATTGCAAATTCTGCTAAGTAACAGAATTTGCAATCCTTTGGTTCGCATGCTGGGGCCACCCATCACAGGGCATGGCCACCCAGCATGCCGCCTCCCTTCTTGACCACGCTGAAATTGCAGTCTCAGTGCAGTACAGCGTGATCATAAAAAATGGGTTAGCCTCCTGTTGGTGCAGACTGTACGTGTGCGCAGGAAGCCGCCACCATTTTTGTGATCGCAACGGCTGCATGTGATGTCATGCAGCCGCTCTGACCACGCCTCCTGTTTCTCCGTTGAAGCCCTGCCCCCGCACCGCTCCATCTCCGACTTTGAAATGGAGTGTTGCTGACCCCCCCCCCGCACCGATTGACAGTCACAGAAAATGCAGGCGCATGCGTATGCTCTTAGCAATTTTTGCAGTTGGATTGCTTATTGTGATTGCAATCCAACCTGAATCAGGCTCTATTACCTATCACAATGCACTGCAGGTAGTACAAAATGGGGTTAATATAGGAGAAAAACCCCCAGAGCTGTGCTCCTTAACTGTCCCTGGTGGCTAGTGGAGCGGCTGCCCAGTAATCAGTGTCCACGCCAGTGCGCACACGGCCCTCCCCCTACTGCCACGCTGGATCACGGTATAGTGTGGGCACAGAAGCCCCTTACCTCCCTTTCATCAGCGGCCTCGTGATCCCGGAGGGCGGTGTGTGTGTGACTGACCTTAGGAAGAAACCGGAGCCTCCGCTGCAGTGACCCAGCAACCAGGGCACGGGAGTATACTGCGCCGCTGGGAGTGATGGAGCTGCAGTAAAGATGTCTATTAGACCTAGCCTGCTGCAGCCCTTGTACATTCTTATAAAAAAAGTTCTTCTTTTCTTGTCAAAATTAATAGCTAAGTATAGGCTGCCTGAGGCAGCCCCCTGTTAAGTGTCCTGCTACTGAAGGCACCAACTACAAACTGAGCTCCCTGTTCATGGAAGCGAGGTTATAGAGCAGGGGGCGCTGAGCATCTTGGGAACAGTCAAAAGCTTTGAGCCTGTTGGTGCCTCAGATCAAGATCCTACTCTACACCCCAATGTGAATCCTTGTGGAGTCCAGTGTACCCCACAGAAGAAATGAATGTGTCACACCCATTGGCAGCAACATTAGAATAGCTGCTGATGGGCACAATTGAGAAAGGAAGGAGGGAAAACATTTGAATCCAGCACATATATGTAATTTGAATATGTAATTTGTACCTTCCTACTTTAAAATGTAATGGATGAACCTCACCCTGTGAGAACTATCTTCATGATCAAGAGATCTCATATGCAAGATAAGTATGTGTTGGCAGAGGCGCTCACTGGGCAGAGATGCTGATCGCATCTCTGGCATGTGCCGGTGCACTGCGGCACCAGCACACACACACACACTTCAGACCTGATCTCCTGTTGTGTGAATATGCACAGCAGAGATCAGGTCTGAATTAGGCCCTATATACAGCTGTCAGTAAGGCAGGGATCTGCTGCTGCCAGTGAGGCAGGGATGTGCTGCTGTCAGTGAAGCAGTGATCTGCTGCTGCCAGTGAGGCAGGGATCTGCTGCTGCCAGTGAGGCAGGGATGTGCTGCTATAAGTGAGGCAGGTATGTGCTGCTGTCAATGAGGCAGGGATGTGCTGCTGTCAGTGAAGCAGGGATGTGCTGCTGTCAGCGAGGCAGTGATCTGCTGCCCACTATCTCCCTATCACCCCTGCCTGAGTCACACACTTTCCCTGTCACCCCTGCCTCAGTTACCCACTATCTCCCAGTCACCGCTGCCTCAGTTAACCAATATACCTGCGACCCCTGCCTCAGTCACCCACTATACCAGTCACCCCTGCTTTAGTCACCCACTATCTCTGTCACCCCTGCCTCAGTCAACCACTATCTCCATATCACCCCTACCTCAGTCACCCACTATCCCTGTCACCTCTGCCTCAGTCACCCACTGTCACCCTATCACCCCTGCCTCAGTCACCCACTATCCCTGTCACCCCTGCCTCAGTCTCCTACTGTCCCTGTCACCCCTGCCACAGTCATCCACTATATCCCTATCACCCCTGCCTTAGTCACTGACTATCTCCCAGTCACCCCGGCCTCAGTCACCCACTATCTCCCAGTCATACATGCTTCAGTCACCCACTATCTCCCAGTCATCCCTGCCTCAGTCACCTACTGACACCAGTGCAGACATTTCTGCTGCGGCCTCTCCACTCTCCAGCGTGAACGTACTGTCGACTGAGGAAATCCGCTTCCCAGTTGAGGACTCCGGGAATGAACACTGCCGATATTGCTGGCAGATGACGTTCTACCCAACTGAGGATTTTTGATACTTCCAGCTTTGCCATGCAATTTCGAGTGCCGCCTTGATGATTTGTGTACACTACCGTGGTGTCGTTGTCCGATTGTACTTGAACAGGCCTGTTCTGTACTAGAGGCAGGGCCAGTGTCAATGAATTGAACACTGCCCGCAATTCCAGAATGTTTATCGGGAGGAGAGATTCCTCGCTGGTCCACCGATGGTGAAGGGTCGTCATCACGGCCATGACCTTGGTGAATTTCCGAGGTGCCGTGGCCAAACCAGAAGGCAGGACCTGAAATCCAAAAACTAACCAGGCACAACACTGCTTAGCTTCCAACATCAGATGAGATTGGACATATCCAGTGTGATGCGGCTGTAGATGATTTTTGCTGTTTCTAACTTCTACTTCTAACTACTGGTACATCAATGAATAAGTTTCAAAATATAATGCATCAAGAGAACGGTGTTGGTAGTATAAAACTACCTACAGCACCTGGTATTCCCAGGTGGTCTCACATCCAAGAACAAACCAGGCCTAAAATCAGGTGATATTGGGCATATACAGTGTGGTGTGGCAGTAGATGAGCTTAGTGGTTTCTGTTAGAGTTCTTCTACTTCTAACTACTCGTACATAAATGAGTAAGCAGCCGATTTATTAAACCTGGTGAAATGATAATTTGCATGGTGATAAAGTACCAGCCCATCAGCTCCTAATTGCCATGTCACAGGCTGGGTTTGAAAAATGACAGTTAGGAGCTGACTGGCTGGTACTTTATCACCTTGCACTTTATCAGTTCACCAGGCTTAATAGATCTGCCCCAATGTTTCAAAATGGAATGCATCAAGAGAACGGTGTTGGTAGTATAAAACTACCTACAGCACCTGGTATTCCCAGGTGGTCTCACATCCAAGAACAAACCAGGCCTAAAATCAGGTGATATTGGGCATATACAGTGTGGTGTGGCTGTAGATGAGCTTAGTGGTTTCTGTTAGAGTTCTTCTACTTCTAACTACTCGTACATAAATGAGTAAGCAGCCGATTTATTAAACCTGGTGAAATGATAATTTGCATGGTGATAAAGTACCAGCCAATCAGCTCCTAATTGCCATGTCACAGGCTGGGTTTGAAAAATGACAGTTAGGAGCTGACTGGCTGGTACTTTATCACCTTGCACTTTATCAGTTCACCAGGCTTAATAGATCTGCCCCAATGTTTCAAAATGGAATGCATCAAGAGAACGGTGTTAGTATTGTAAAAATACACACAGCTCCTGGTATTTCCTTGTGGTCTCCCATCCAAGTACTAAAACCAGGACCAACACTGCTCAGCTTCCATGATCAGGAGAGATTGGGCAAATCCAGTGTGCTGTGGCTGTAGATGAGCTGGTGGTTTCTGTTACAGCTCTTCTACTTCTAACTTCTGGTACATAAAAGAATACATGTAAAAATTAAATGTACCAAGAAAATGGTGTTGGTAGTTTAAAAACACCTAAAGAATCTGATACTACCAAGCAGTCTCCCATCCATGTATTAACAAAGTCCAATACTGCTTTGCTTCAAAAATCAAATGAGATTGGGCATATCCAGTGTGGTGTGGCTTTAGATAAGCTTTGTGGTTTCTGTTAGAGCTCTTCTACTTCTAACTACTGGTACATTAATGAATATGTATAAGGTTGTAGTTTATCCAATATGCCTTTACTACCTTACCTTTCAACCCCCCCTCCCTCCCCTCTTCTCCTTATAGCTTCCTTAGTTCTCTCCTCCTCGTGTGTGCGTTATTTGTTTTCTCATACGTCCTAGAGGATGCTGGGGTCACATTAAGAACCATGGGGTATAGACGGGATCCGCAGGAGACATGGGCACTTTAAGACTTTCAAAGGGTGTGAACTGTCTCCTCCCACTATGCCCCTCCTCCAGACTCCAGTTTTAGTATTGTGCGCAGTGATACTGGATGCACTACAGGGGAGCTCTACTGAGTTTCTCTGAAAAGACTTGTTAGTTTTTTTTATTTTCAGGGAGGCTGCTGGCAACAGTCTCCCTGCTTCGTGGGACTTAGGGGAGAGAAGTATGACCAACTTCTAGTGAGTTCAATGGCTCTGCTTCAGGCTGACAGGACACCATAAGCTCCTGAGGGTGCTGATCGCTGGGTACGCCTAGATGCACACTCCCGCAGCCTGCCGTCACCCCCTTACAGAGCCAGAAGACAGGTGAGTAGCAGAAGAACAGAAGACTTCTTCTTCAGTGACGGCATTCTGAGGTACCGAGCAGCGAGTGGAACGCTGCGCGCCATGCTCCCACACAAACACAGGCACTGCAGGGTGCAGGGCACGGGGGGGGGGGGGCACCCTGGGCAGCATAAATTCCTCACAAAAGGCTGGAAAAAGTGGACATTAGTGCCTGGGCACTGTCCTTACCCCGCTAGCGTAATTAATTATTTCTGAGCGGGACAGATACGCGCCATTACAGCGGCGGGGCTTCTTCCTCACCTCACCAGAACATCTTTAGAGCATTACAAGTCTATCACTATAGAGTTTATTATTTCCCAGACTGTGTACTTTTGGCGCTGGATTGTGAGCTGAAAAATCCTCTGTGTCCCTCTGACAGATTTACTGACGGTCTGTCCCCCATAAGCCGGTGTGTCTGTGGGTACTTGGTATATGTGTGTCAACATGTCGGTGGCTGAATGTTTTTCCCAAGAGGAAACTATGGCCCTCATTCCGAGTCGTTCGCTCGGTATTTTTCATCGCATCGCAGTGAAATTCCGCTTAGTGCGCACGCGCAATATTCACATTGCGACTGCGCCAAGTATCTTTGCTATGAAGATAGTATTTTTACTCACGGCTTTTTCATCGCTCCGGCGATCGTAATGTGATTGACAGGAAATGGGTGTTACTGGGCGGAAACATGGCGTTTTATGGGCGTGTGGCTGAAAACGCTACCGTTTCCGGAAAAAACGCAGGAGTGGCCGGAGAAACGGGGGAGTGGTTGGGCGAACGCTGGGTGTGTTTGTGACGTCAAACCAGGAACGACAAGCACTGAACTGATCGCACAGGCAGAGTAAGTGTGGAGCTACTCTAAAACTGCTAAGTAGTTTGTGATCGCAATATTGCGAATACATCGGTCGCAATTTTAAGATGCTAAGATACACTCCCAGTAGGCGGCGGCTTAGCGTGTGTAACTCTGCTAAATTCGCCTTGCGACCGATCAACTCGGAATGAGGGCCTATATTAGGAATGCAGACATATGATGGTGGCCCTGTTGGCACCACCAATAACTGACTGGGTAAATGTTTCAGTAATATCAGAGTAAGGTTGGATAAATCTGTGTCCCAGACACAGACGTAGAGAATAGATGTGATATTCATGGCTATGTTTCTTTTCCCTCAGGCCCCGCTGGGTCGCAAAAATGTTATTTTGCCCAGTTACTACACACTGATACTGACACGGATACTGATACTTATGTCGACCATAATGTTTCCTGATTAGATCCAATAT
The DNA here is from genome assembly GCF_028390025.1 of Pseudophryne corroboree. Taxonomy (NCBI): domain Eukaryota; kingdom Metazoa; phylum Chordata; class Amphibia; order Anura; family Myobatrachidae; genus Pseudophryne; species Pseudophryne corroboree. Next base: position 28,305 of record NW_026967770.1, on the reverse strand, counting down.
TGGCAAGGAGCATTCAGTACATGATTGTGGATATTAAGGACATATTAAAATCACTGAAGACCCTGCTGTTCCTGACAAAGGGGTCTATATGTATGTATATATAGATATATAATGAAAGCTGATGTAACGTTCCTCCATCTCTGTTTGAGAAAGTCTGGGCCAGCTCGACAAGATGGTTTCAAATCCCCAAAAGGATTCTGGTTGTTTATTCATTTCCCGCCGCGGACAGAATAAAGTGGGAGTCACCCCCTGTTCTGCACGGGGCCCTGTCACAAATCCAGCGGATCGTATGCAGGAAGCTACATTATTTCTAGTTATGTAACCACGGGTACATTACTTAGACCTGCCATTACATGTGCATGGGTGAGTAGTAGTATTCAAGAATTGGTCGAATACCTTGTCATCCGATATAGATACCCTGGAGAGATGGGACACTCCTTACATTGTATCATATCAAGGACACTGCAGCATACTTACGTGAGACTGCAAGGGATATAGGACTCTTGAGTTCACGGGCCAATTTCATGGCAGTGTCGGATAGGAGGGCATTGTGGATTCACCAAGAGAATGCTGATGCTGACTCCAAGAAGAAAGGGAGTCTCTTCCCTATGAAGGTGAAGCCTTGTTTGGTGACTGCCTAGTTAATTTGATCTCGGCAGCTCCCGCAGGTAAGTCAACCTTCTTGCCCTATGTTCCGTCCCAACGGATGAAGACGCATCATTATCTGATGCAGTCATTTCGGCCCAATAGATATGCAAGAAGTTAAGATTCCCCTTTCTTTGCAGGTAGAGGAAGGAGAAGAGAGAAGAGGTCTGCATCCTCTTCAAGATCGCAGGAGCAGAGATCATCCTCTGCTTCTGCCAAATCCACTGCATGACGCTGGGGCTCTCTTGCAGGAGCCCGCACCAGTGGGGGCACGTCTAAAACTCTTCAGTCAGTTCTGGATTCATTCGGACATGGACTCGTGTGTTTTACAAATAGTGTCCCAAGGGTACAAACTGGGGTTTCAAGATGTTCCCCCTCACCGATTGTTCAAACATTAAGTTACTGTGCTATTCCTGGGTTATATAGCGCTGGGGTATGTGCTGGCATACTCTCTCTCTGTCTCTCCAAAGGGCCTTGTGGGGGAAATGTCTTCAGTAAAAGTATTCCCTGTGTGTGTGGTGTGTCGGTACACGTGTGTCGACATGTCTGAGGAAGAAGGCTATATTAGAGAGGAGCGGGAGCAAATGAACGTGGTGTCTCCGCCGACACCTGATTGGATGGATATGTGGAATGTTTTAAATGCTAGTGTAAACTCATTGCACAAAAGATTAGACAAGGCAGAAGCTTTGGGACAGTCAGGGTCTCAACCAATGCCTAATCCTATGTCGCAGGGACTGTCAGGGTCTCATAAGCGCCCACTATCCAGATTGTTGACACAGATACCGACACGGATTCTGACTCCAGTGGCGATTACGATGATGCAAAGTTACAGCCAAAATTGGCAAAATACATTTGATATATGATTATGGCAATAAAAGATGTTTTGCACATCACAGAGGAGCCCCCTATCCCTGACAAGAGGGTACATATGTACAAGGGAAAGAAGCCTGAGGTAACCTTTCCCCCCTCACACGAGCTGAACGAGTTATGTGAAAAAGCTTGGGAATCTCCTGCAGATTTCCAAAAGGATTCCCCTTTCCCATCAACGGATAGGTTACGATGGGAATCCTCCCCTTGGGTGGACAAAGCATTAACACGCTTATCCAAGAAGGTAGCCCTCCCGTCCCAGGATACAGCTACCCTCAAAGAGTCTGCTGACCGCAAACAGGAGATTACCCTGAAGTCCATTTATACACATTCTGGTACCTTACTCAGACCGGCAATTGCGTCGGCCTGGGTGTGTAGTTCTGTAGCGGCATGGACGGATACCCTAGATAAGGCTACTATTTTATTGCCCCTGGGGCATATAAGAGATGCTGTCCTATATATGTGTGTATGCAAACTACAGGTGGTGCTGCAGGGCTCACACCCTTTTACTTGTCTTGTAGAGCAACTCTGGAGCTGTTACTGGGTCCAGCTGCTGCAAGAAATCAGCTTGAATGCTTCAGGGGCTTGGGCATGGCCAACATGAGCCCCACACTGATGGGGGTGTATAAAGCGATCTAGGGGTCATCCAAGCGCAACCCCACAAAGGCCGCCATGCCCTGCGTGACCATTTTCTCTTTTCATATGCAGACGAGGGTTGCAGCCAACTATGCCCATTGCTTGGATGACATCACCGTATGCAAATCCGTCTGCTGCAGACCTTTCCCCAGGAATGCTTGTACTAGTTGTTGCATATGGTTTGATGTTTGAGGGTGCTTCAGTATTAGGCAGCCTTCCGCCCTCTCATGTTCATCTGAAAATATGTGGTCTCCCTGCAGTTCCCTTGTGCTTCCTCAGTTGAATCTCCTTAACTTGACGGGTGTGTGCCCGAGCAGCCGCCCTCCACAGCCCTATCCCAGCACATGCTTTTCTTGCGTATGAGATCTCTTGATCATGAAGATAGTTCTCACAGGGTGAGGTTCATCCATTACATTTTAAAGTAGGAAGGTACAAATTACATATTCAAATTACATATATGTGCTGGATTCAAATGTTTTCCCCCCTTCCGTTCTCAATTGTGCCCATCAGCAGCTATTCTAATGTTGCTGCCAATGGGTGTGACACATTCATTTCTTCTGTGGGGTACACTGGACTCCACAAGGATTCACATTGGGGTGTAGAGTAGGATCTTGATCTGAGGCACCAACAGGCTCAAAGCTTTTGACTGTTCCCAAGATGCTCAGCGCCCCCTCCTCTATAACCTCGCTTCCATGAACAGGGAGCTCAGTTTGTAGTTGGTGCCTTCAGTAGCAGGCCACTTAAGAGGGGGCTGCCTCAGGCAGCCTATTCTTAGCTATTAATTTTGACAAGAAAAGAAGAACTTTTTTTTATAAGAATCTACAAGGGCTGCAGCAGGCTAGGTCTAATAGACATCTTTACTGCAGCTCCATCACTCCCAGCGGCGCAGTATACTCCCGCGCCCTGGTTGCTGGGTCACTGCAGCGGAGGCTCCGGTTTCTTCCTAAGGTCAGTCACACACACACCGCCCTCCGGGATCACGAGGCCGCTGATGAAAGGGAGGTAAGGGACTTCTGTGCCCACACTATACCGTGATCCAGCGTGGCTGTAGGGGGCGGGCCATGTGCGCACTGGCGTGGACACTGATTACTGGGCAGCTGCTCCACTAGCCACCAGGGACAGTTAAGGAGCACAGCTCTGGGGGGTTTTCTCTTATATTAACCCCATTTTGTACTACCCGCAGTGCATTGTGATAGGTAATAGAGCCTGATTCAGGTTGGATTGCAATCGCAATAAGCAGTCCAACTGCAAAAATTGCTAAGAGCATACGCATGCGCCTGCATTTTCTGCGGCACCCCGCAGTTAATGCGATCGCCTCTGACTGTCAATCGGTGCTGGGGGGGGGGGGGGGTCAGCAACACTCCATTTCCAAGTCAGAGATGGAGCGGTGCGTGGGCAGGGCTTCAAAATGGGGTCGGCAACGGAGAAACAGGAGGCGTGGTCAGAGCGGTTGCATGACATCACATGCAGCAGCTGCGATCACAAAAATGGTGGCGGCTTCCTGCGCACACATACAGTCTGCACCAACAGGAGGCTAACCCATTTTTTATGATCACGCTGAACTGCACTGCGACTGCAATTTCAGCGTGGTCAAGAAGGGAGGCGGCATGCTGGGTGGCCCCAGCATGCGAACCAAAGGATTGCAAATTCTGTTACTTAGCAGAATTTGCAATCCTTACTGAATTAGGCCCATTGATTACAAAATTTATTTGTAAATATTTGAAGTTTTTCTTCAGGGACTAACACAAAAGATGCTTGGGGCTACTAACACATGGGTAAGCCACGTAAAGCTTCCCATGGGTCAGTGGCATCACAACGGGGTTGCGGCCCACACCCGAGTGTCACCCGCCAAGGGGGGTGACACCAAAGTGCCGGCTCCTCTTCAGTGACAGAATATGGGTGTTTCACTGTGACATTACGTGCAACACCCAGTTTCTGTCACTGTGCAGGAGCCAGCACCACTCACACACTAGTCCCCGGGTGCAGCACTCAACCCCCGGGATACCCGGAGCAACAAAATGGAGATTCAGGCCAACAGGCCACACCCCTACCTATGAGACCATGCCTCCATTTTACCATTGCGCTGCTTATCTGCGCGCACTGCATTACAATCTCCCTCGCTGCCTCTCTGGGTGTCACCAATGATAGTGACACCTTTGCCATGCTTGTAGCAGCTGGTCCTAAGATCTACGCCTCCAGCCCTGAGTATTTGCCCTTGTGACTTGTTGATCATCATAGCGAAGCAGATTCTTACAGAAAACTGCAGGGGCTTAGATTGAAAAGAAAAACATTGACGAACCCATCATTTCAGCAACAGGGTCTGCCACACGGCTGACTGAAATGACTGGTTGGTTTGGACCCCCACCAAAAAAGAAGCAATCAATCTCTCCTTGCACAAACTGGCTCTACAGAGGCAAGATGTCCACCTCATCATCCTCCGATTCCTCACCCCTTTCACTGTGTACATCGCCCTCCTCACAGATTATTAATTCGTCCCCACTGGAATCCACCATCTCAGATCCCTGTGTACTTTCTGGAGGCAATTGCTGGTGAATGTCTCCACGGAGGAATTGATTATAATTCATTTTGATGATCATCATCTTCTCCACATTTTCTGGAAGTAACCTCGTACGCCGATTGCTGACAAGGTGAGCGGCTGCACTAAACACTCTTTTGGAGTACACACTGGAGGGAGGGCAACTTAGGTAGAATAAAGCCAGTTTGTGCAAGGGCCTCCAAATTGCCTCTTTTTCCTGCCAGTATACATACGGACTGTCTGACGTGCCTACCTGGATGCGGTCACTCATATAATCCTCCACCATTCTTTCAAAGGTGACAGAATCATATGCAGTGACAGTAGACGACATGTCAGTAATCGTTGCCAGGTCCTTCAGTCCGGACCAGATGTCAGCACTCACTCCAGACTGCCCTGCATCACCGCCAGCGGGTGGGCTCGGAATTCTTAGCCTTTTCCTCGCACCCCCAGTTGCGGGAGAATGTGAAGGAGGAGCTGTTGACGGGTCACGTTCCGCTTGACTTGACAATTTTCTCACCAGCAGGTCTTTGAACTTCTGCAGACTTGTGTCTGCAGGAAAGAGAGATACAATGTAGGTTTTAAATCTAGGATCGAGCACGGTGGCCAAAATTTATTGCTCTGATTTCAACAGATTGAATCCTGGTTAAGCGAATTAAGGGCTCCATCCACAAGTCCCACATGCCTAGCGGAATCGCTCTGTTTTAGCTCCTCCTTCAATGTCTCCAGCTTCTTCTGCAAAAGCCTGATGAGGGGAATGACCTGACTCAGGCTGGCAGTGTCTGAACTGACTTCACGTGTGGCAAGTTCAAAGGATTGCAGAACCTTGCACAACGTTGAAATCATTCTCCACTGCGCTTGAGTCAGGTGCATTCCCCCTCCTTTGCCTATATCGTGGGTAGATGTATAGGCTTGAATGGCATTTTGCTGCTCCTCCATCCTCTGAAGCATATAGAGGGTTGAATTCCACCTCGTTACCACCTCTTGCTTCAGAGGATGGCAGGGCAGGTTCAGGAATGTTTGGTGGTGCTCCAGTCTTCGGCACGCGGTGGCTGAATGCAGAAAGTGGCCCGCAATTCTTCGGGCCACCGACAGCATCTCTTGCATGCCCCTGTCGTTTTTTAAATAATTCTGCACCACCAAATTCAATGTATGTGCAAAACATGGGACGTGCTGGAATTTGCCCAGATGTAATGCACGCACAATATTGGTGGCGTTGTCCGATGTCACAAATCCCCAGGATAGTCAAATTGGGGTAAGCCATTCTGCGATGATGTTCCTCAGTTTCCGTAAGAGGTTGTCAGCTGTGTGCCTCTTATGGAAAGCGGTGATACAAAGCGTAGCCTGCCTAGGAACGAGTTGGCATTTGCGAGATGCTGCTACTGGTGCCGCCGCTGCTGTTCTTGCTGCGGGAGGCAATACATCTACCCAGTGGGCTGTCACAGTCATATAGTCCTGAGTCTGCCCTGCTCCACTTAACCACGGACATGTGGACTAGTGGACATTGGGTACAACTGCATTTTTTAGGACACTGGTGACTCTTTTTCTGAGGTCTGTGTACATTTTCGGTATCGCCTGCCTAGAGAAATGGAACCTAGATGGCATTTGGTACCGGGGACACAGTACCTCAATCAAGTCTAGTTGCCTCTGAATTAACGATGGATACCGGAACCACGTTTCTCACCACCCAGGCTGACAAGACCTGAGTTATCCGCTTTGCAGCAGGATGACTGCTGTGATATTTCATCTTCCTCGCAAAGGACTGTTGGACAGTCAATTGCCTACTGGAAGAAGTAAAAGTGGTCTTCCGACTTCCCCTCTGGGATGACGATCGACTCCCAGCAGCAACAACAGCAGCGCCAGCAGCAGTAGGCGTTACACTCAAGGATGCATCGGAGGAATCCCAGGCAGGAGAGGACTCGTCAGACTTGCCAGTGACATGGCCTGCAGGACTATTGGCTCTCCTGTCTAAGGAGGAAATTGACACTGAGGGAGTTGGTGGTGTGGTTTGCAGGAGCTTGGTTACAAGAGGAAGGGATTTAGTGGTCAGTGGACTGCTTCCGCTGTCATCCAAAGTTTTTGAACTTGTCACTGACTTATGATTAATGCGCTGCAGGTGACGTATAAGGGAGGATGTTCTGAGGTGGTTAACGTCCTTACCCCTACTTATTACAGCTTGACAAAGGCAACACACGGCTTGACACCTGTTGTCCGCATTTGTGTACAGGATGCATACCATCATGTCCAAATTTATCCATCTCATCAGTCGTACCTCAGATTTGCGGTACAGGACTGTCATTGCCAATTTAAGACGTTGCTGTTTGGTCTCTCCACGGCCCAGAGAATTTTCACCAAGGTAATGGTGGAAATGATGGTTCTCCTGCGCAAGCAATGTGTCACAATTATCCCGTACTTGAGCGATCTCATAAAAGCGAGATCAAGAGAGCAGTTGCTGAACAGCGTATCACTTTCACTGAAAGTGTTACAGCAACACGGCTGGATTTTCAATATCCCAAAGTCGCAGTTGGTTCCTACGACTCGTCTGTCTTTCTTGGGCATGATTCTGGACACAGACCAGAAGAGGGTTTATCTCCCGATAGAAATGGCCCAGGAACTCATGACTCTTGTCAGGAACCTATTGAAACCAAAACTTGTGTCAGTGCATCACTGCACTCGAGTCCTGGGAAAGATGGTGGCATCATACAAAGCCATTCCATTCGGCAGGTTCCATGCGAGGACTTTCCAATGGGACCTACTGGACAAGTGGTCTGGGTCACATTTACAGATGCATTGGTTGATCACCCTGTCCCCCAGGGTCAGGGTATCACTCCTGTGGTGGCTGCAGAGTGCTCACCTTCTCGAGTGACGCAGATTTGGCATTCAGGACTGGATCTTGGTGACCACAGATGCAAGCCTCCAAGGTTGGGGAGCAGTCACACAGGGAAGAAATTTCCAAGGTCTTTGGTCAAGTCAAGAGACTTGTCTTCACATCAACATCCTGAAACTAGGGGCCATATACAATGCCCTACGTCAAGCGGAGACCTTACTTTGCGACCAACCGGTTCTGATCCAGTCAGTCAACGTCACCGCAGTGGCTCATGTAAACCGCCAAGGCGGCACAAGGAGCAGAGTGGTGATGGCACAAGCTACCTTTGCATTTTTCTCCCAAACGAAGGACACTAGAATGAAAATTTTAAAGCCTCCTGTTAGTGCTTCATCTACACGGTATAGCCCTGAATTTTCCAATGCGTAGCTCTTTGCAAAAGAGAGATATTGGCAAGGAAAAGCTGTCTTGTACCTTTGCATTTTTCTCCCAAACGAAGGACACTAGAAAGAAAATTTTAAAGCCTCCTGTTAGGCCATCATCTACACGGCATAGCCCTGAATTTTCCAATGCGTAGCTCTTTGCAAAAGAGAGATATTGGCAAGGAAAAGCTGTCTTGTACCTTTGCATTTTTCTCCCAAACGAAGGACACTAGAAAGAAAATTTTAAAGCCTCCTGTTAGGCCATCATCTACACGGCATAGCCCTGAATTTTCCAATGTGCAGCTCTTTACAAAAGAGAGATATTGGCAAGGAAAAGCTGTCTTGTACCTTTGCATTTTTCTCCCAAACGAAGGAAACTAGAATGAAAATTTTAAAGCCTCCTGTTAGTGCTTCATCTACACAGTATAGCCCTGAATTTTCCAATGCGTAGCTCTTTGCAAAAGAGAGATATTGGCAAGGAAAAGCTGTCTTTCAACTCTTCCACAACTGAAAAACAGATAGTGTTCCCAAGCCTTCCATCCTGTAATATCTTCAGTCTCTCGTCAATGAAGAAAACAATCCCTCCAGCAGACTCTTCAACCACGATACAAGATCACAGCCAAAAGGGCGAGAAGCAACTACACTTGCGTTTAACCAAAATGGCTAAAACTTAGTGGAGGAAAGTGCAGTGCACCAAAACATAAGCTGACACAATCATGGAGAATGCGCCAGCATATATGCTCTTCTATCTATATTTTGCAAACCTGCTCTTGTCCCCTCAAGCTGCTCCATGTAGATTTGACGCCTGGCAAGGTGCATAACCCACTGACAAGCAGGCACACTCCTGCATGAGTTTTCACTCTCACTAGCAGGATGATACACATTCATTTGCATGTGCTCCACCTCTGACACACCGCCCACCCAACCACCCAGTCACCAGAGCCACCCACAAGCCAACTGGCTCCGTGATTTAATTTGCACAGTGCAGTCATCCAGGCAGCATGTCCTTCTCAATGGAATAATCTCTGGTTCCATGGAATCTTCCGCATTGGGATGCTGCGGAACAAAAAGGATTTAAACATTCAGCTTGCTAGCATTCAATGTACCTGCGGCTTGGCTCTAGCACATGGGTCTTCATCCTGTGGCCCTCCAGCTGCTGTGAAACTACACATCCCAGCATGCCCTGCCACAGTTTTGCTATTAAGGTATGCTAAAACTGAGGCAGGGCATGCTGGTATATGTAGTTCCACAGCAGCTGGAGGGTCGCAGGTTGAAGACCCATATTCTAGCATGCCTGTTCTATGATGCATGTTCCGTGATGTCACAATCAGCTTGGAATGGGGTGTCTAGCATGCATTTGCTGACAGCCACTTGAGGGAGACACACATCAGGAGATGCAGCATATCGGAGGTCTTCGATGCCTTTCCAGCAAATGCACACCACCAGCTGCTGGTCTGGACACAAAACAATACCCACAATTGAAGGCTCAAAATGCCCAACTACAGGATTAATGTAAGTAGTGAATTTAGGAATGAATTTAGAAGTAGGAAATTAAGTTAGTTCACAAGTACATTCAAATTCCGATCTAAAGTCTAGGTAGGCCTCACGTCCTGGCAGCCCCCAGCATTTAAAAATGCCTTGATTAGAGGTAGGGAATTAAATGTAGATAAGAAGTAGACACAAAATAACACTCCACAGAGCAATTATCAGGTGTCTTTATCAATTGTTGCATTTAAAAAATCAAGCAATTAGGGAACACAATGTTGCGACAATGTAACCCTATTTGCAAAATAGTACTAAATAAGTTTGTCGATGTAAGACATTTGCAAAGGCGCAAACAAAACACGCTGGAAAATGCAACTGAATCTGTTTTTGGAGGTTAGAATAGATGCAGGATCAAGTAGCTCAATGGGTAGGGTGTTTGATTAGAATTCAACAGGTTATAGATTTGAATCCTGGGTATGATAGTTTGAGGTGTTATTTAATAAAGTATGTTTATATATTAGTCACACATGGCTTACTTTTACAAATGGCATGTCACCAGTTAGTGCTGACTGCTGATATGCCATTTGCACAAACACGCCATGTGTGACTGTATATGCATTTAAGGAGGGCACCCCGGCAATACCACAAACCATTGAGTGTCAAGTATACTAGATATATCTTCATATCTCATGTGCTTTCTCTGAGACCAATCTTGTTATGCCCCTTCCCCACAAGGCATGCGCCTTTTGTCCATATTGCAAAAATGGGGTGGGGAGGGGGGGGGGCATATAATTCTCTGTCACAGGGCACCAAAAAGTCTAGTTATGGCTCTGGTATGCATTATGTAATCTGGCAGACCATATCTCCAACACTGGCTGGTTGGAATAGAAATCCGGTTATCTATGTGAGCAAATGACCATCAACGATTTACTCTCAAACACTAGAAAATGGACAAACATGGTCCCCTAAACAGGCATTTGTAGGTGAAATGGATGGTTTATGAAATGTCCAAGTAAGGTAGTTCTGTGCTATGTAATCAGATGCAACAATCAGGAGGTGAGTGATCTGAGGAGTAAGTGACTCACATTTGTTATTAGTTCTTCAGTTTTCTTTGTTTTGTTAGATTGGTGTGCTTCTGTTTTCCTTCTTTTTCACTTCGATTGAACGCTGATTGAACACTGCTGTTATGTGTCAATTTTATCACGCTTTGATAAAAATGCACGCTTAGATCAATAAATGCACAGCCAAATGGCTTTGCACAGCCTACACCATTGGACTTAAGTAGAAGACTATTACAAGTGAAACCAATAATTGAAATCTGTAACCACACCCCACCCCCTCAAATGCCAGGCAATAAATTACCTTAAAAACAACAACCAGGCATTCCACAAAGATTAAACTGGGTCTATATCATTCAAAACTTTAAAAAAGTACTTCAAAATCACATACTATGCAATAATGTTTCAATTTGCATAACCCAGCAGAATTAGCTTTGCATATATAGATATAGTGCAGCAGAATATATTGGTGGTTGTAGTCAATTGTAATTAACTGTAGGTGACAAGAAGAGAAGAAACGTCAATTCACAATCGATATCAGCTGAAGATAAATTAACGCTGATTGAACGCTGCTGTTATGTGTCAATTTTATCACGCTTTGATAAAAATGCACGCTTGGATCAATAAATGCACAGCCAAACGGCTTTGCACAGCCTACACCATTGGACTTAAGTAGAAGACTATTACAAGTAAAACCAATAATTGAAATCTGTAACCAAACCCCCCCCCACCTCAAATGCCAGGCAATAAATTACCTTAAAAACAACAACCAGGCATTCCACAAAGATTAAACTGGGTCTTTATCATTCAAAACTTTAAAAAAGTACTTAAAAATCACATACTATGCAATAATGTTTCAATTTGCATTACCCAGCAGAATTAGCTTTGCATATATAGATATAGTGCAGCAGAATATATTGGTGGTTGTAGTCAATTGTAATTACTCAGCAGAATTAGCTTTGCATATATAGATATAGTGCAGCAGAATATATTGGTGGTTGTAGTCAATTGTAATTACCCAGCAGAATTAGCTTTGCAAATATAGATATAGTGCAGCAGAATATATTGGTGGTTGTAGTCAATTGTAATTACCCAGCAGAATTAGCTTTGCATATATATAGTGCAGCAGAATATATTGGTGGTTGTAGTAAATTGTAATTACCCAGCAGCAGCTCTACTGCACTCAACATCACCAGTGCTCACAATATATATAATGCTATATACTATGCCATAGTGGTGCTTACTATATAACACCTCCTACTGCGTTCCCCCTGGCAATGAGCATGACACCCAGAGAGTGAAACCCCTGGCAATGAGCATGACACCCAGCACGTGAAACTCTTGGCGTTGAGCAGTTTTTGTAAAAGTAATTAGAAGCTTTACTGTAGGGCATAGTGTATCACAGATATTGTGGTGTGTGACATAATATGTTCCAAAGGGCATTAATGTGTGGGGCTTAACATGGTGGAAATTACTGTACTTTTTTCCCTGTGGTGGCCGAGGTCTGTTGGTGCAGGGTCAAGAACTAGGGTGTAAGGTAGTCTTTGCCTGCAAGGCTACGCTCATTTTATGGAGACCATACCCATACATTTAAGTGTGGCATATACCTGCGCTTGCTCGCGGGGTGAGAACATCTCCCTAATTGAATTCAGCGATATGAATAGAGGTTGTGCAGCAGCCACAGAAAGGGTTAATCTCTGCAGCTTGTCACTAAATTACATTGTTGCAATTTTAGCTGGGAGCTGCAATAATTACTCTAATACATAACACAGCCAACACTTCTATATTCACACAATATACTGCATGGTGAATATAGAAGTGGTGCTTGCTAAACAGCACCTCCTACTGCATTCCTCATCACCGCTGGTCACACTCATATCAGGCCCATAATGCTGTCTACTATGCCATAGTGGTGCTTACTATATAACACCAGGTGCTGTGCAGTGGTCAAAACACACTAACTGGTCCCATGCTGTTGTTGAACTAAAGGCCTATACACACGATGAGATTCGGTCTATGCTAATAGGTTTAAAAAGGTTACATAAAAGCTACTTTATGTATTTATTCATTAAAATTTTTAAGTTGTATTTTACAACCATACAATGATATGATATATAATGTATCGTATAATCATTACATAATGTTGATGGCATTGAATTGTCTCTGCCTTGACTAGTGGCAGCAGCTTCAGCACTAGGTGGAAGTGGATCTTGATCTTTCCCTATTTTACCCTCCACCTTTTTGTTCTCCATTTTTTAATGTGTGGAATTATATGCCAGTAATATATCTGGAATTAGACGGTGGTAATGTCTGGAATTAGATACCACTAGATAGATACCAGATATCACTGTGACTGGAATGATGACATATGCACAGTGACAGGACACTACCACAGCACCCTACAGCAGCCATATGCGGCACAAGACACTGGAGTATTAGTAATGTACTGTAGTATACTGAGCACCACAAGACAATGAGCAGTGATACGGAGCACTGATGAGATTACTAGAACTGACACTGAGCAGCCAGATGCAGCACTGGACTATTAGTAATGTTCTGTAGTATACTGAGCACCACAATGCAGCACAAGACAATGAGCAGTGATACTGAGCACTGATGAGGATACTAGAACTGACACTGAGCAGCAAGATGCAGCACTGGACTATTAGTAATGTACTCTAGTATACTGAGCACCACATTGCAGCACAAGACAATGAGCAGTGATACTGAGCACTGATGAGGATACTACTGAGAACTGACACTGAGCAGGAGAGACACACTACAATTTCATCTTGCGCCTCTTTTTTTATTTATCTTTGCATCATGTGCTGTTTGGGGCTATTTTTTTAAGTGCCATCCTGTCTGACACTGCAGTGCCACTCCTAGATGGGCCAGGTGTTTGTGCTGCCCACTTGGGTCGCTTAGCTTAGTCATCCAGGGACCTTGGTGCAAATTTTAGGACTAAAAATAATATTGGGAGGTGTGAGGTGTTCAGAATAGACTGGAAAGGAGTAGAAATTATGGTTATTGAGCTTAATACTATAGGATCAAAATTACCCCCAAATTCTATGATTTTAGCTGTTTGAGGTTTTAAAAAAAAATCACCCGAATACAAAACCCGAAAGGGTGGTTTTGCCAAAACGCGTCCGTATCCAAAACACAACTGCGGATCCGAAACCAAAACCAAAACATGAAACACGAAAAATGCCCGCTGCACATCTCTAGTTAGGGGAGAAGCATGTAGCCTTGTAGACTATGCACAGCTATATCTAGAAAAATATACGATCTAATCTTTAACCAACCAATGCAAGAAAGTATTTAATGTGAAAATACGAAACACTAGACTAATTGGAGGTGCGCCCTAAAGCAAATTACAATGTTAGGATTAGGGGGTTCGGAAAGACCTCTAGTGTAAACACTACTATATACATTTTAAGATAGGAAGGTACAAATTACATATTCACATTGCATCTATGGGCTGGATTCAAATGTCCCTTTCCTCCCTCAATCGTGCCCGTCAGCAGCTATTCTAATGTTGCTGCCAACGGGTGCGACATGTTTATTTCAGCTCGCTACCCCCAGGGGAAACAAGCTGAAATGTGTGCAAAGAGACCCATTTGGGCAACCAAACGGTGTCTTTTCATGATCGCGCCCATTACTTTATTCAGGTTTAGGTGCTTTGTGCACCTAAGCCAGAGTGTAATGGGCGCAATAATTGAGGGCATTTGAATTTCCCTTATATATGTGTGTGTGTGTGTGATATACACACAGACACACATACTGTATTTCTTTATATAATGGACACCTCAGTTTCTATTCATTCGTGTCCTGCCCCCTACTCTGTCAGACCCCTTCCCCTCTACTTTTCTGACCCCAAACGCCACTCATTCTTGTTGAGTGCTGGTGGGCCCATTCAGAATTTTGCTATGGGGCCCACAAAGGTCTAGTTACGCCACTGGGCAGGGTTGTAGAGGAGGAGGTGCAAGGCATCCTGGGAACAGTCAAAGCTTTAGCCTGTTGGTGCCTTGGATCAAGATCCAACTCTACACCCCGATGTTAGTGTAGTGCCTTTTGGGGTTAAGGTTTTACAGAAAGTTACAGGTTTTTTTAATTTAGTAAAATATGCCCCATTTTAAAGATAGGGCATTTACATTTGTTGCACCTATGCAGTACATAGCAGCCTGCAGGGCATGTACAGTGGCTTCATTTGGGTGCACATACATTGCCGGCTCCTGGTCGCAAACTGAAATTATTGTGTGTAAGTGGAATTAGCGGTGTTTATGTCATACAGGGGGTGGGGGAGGTTTGTGGTTGGTGGGGGGCACGCTGTGTGATTATTATCCTGCATCTATACATACATGCGCTAACACCTGGACATACACTGATGTACCCACACCTAATATCCATACATACACGCCCTGACACCTGGACATACACCAACATTCCCACACCTGCATCTATACATACACATGCTGACACCTGGACATACACCAACATACAAGCACCTGCATCTATATATACACGCGCTGACAAATGGACATACACCGACGTACCCACACTTGCATCTATACATACATGCACTGACATCTGGACATACAAGCACCTGCATCTATACATACACGCGCTGACACCTGAACCTACACTGACGTTCCCACACCTGCATCTATACATACACATTCTGACACCTGGACATACACAGACGTACCCACACCTGCATCTATACATACACGCGTTGACACCTGGACGTACACTGACGTACACACACCTACATCTATATATGCATGGATGCAAATGTGGGTACGTCTGTATACGTCCAGGTGTTAGCATGTGTATGTATAGATGTTAGGTGTGGGTACATCAGTGTATGTCCAGGTGTCAGCACATGTATGTATAGATTCACATGTGGGTAAGCCGGTGTACGTCCACGTGTCAGCATGTGTAGGTATAGATGCAGGTGTGGGTACGTTGGTGTACGTTTAGGGGTCAGCGTGTTTATGTATAGATGTTGGTGTGTGTATGTCAGTGTACGTACAGATATAGGTGTGTGTATGTATGTATGTATGTATGTATGTATATGTATAGAGGAAGGTGTGATACATACATATAACACATACATGATAGATAGATACATACATATATCACACACACGATAGATAGATAGATAGATAGATAGATAGATAGATAGATAGATAGAACACATACATACAAGATAGATACATACATACATACATACATGATAGATACATATATATACACACACATACGATAGATAGATAGATAGATAGATAGATAGATAGATAGATAGATAGATACATATATATATATCACAAACATATATGATTCATACATATATCACACACACATACATGATACATACATGAGAAAGACCTGGGATGGTGATGAGGCCAGGGCCCCCTGCTGATGTTGCGTTGAGGAAGGCAGTGTTCCAGGGCGGATGCCAGTCGGGGAGAGCGCCGCGCAGCCCGGGAAAAATACTGCTGAGGAGCTACATCTGGAAGAGCCCCTGGGAGGGAGAGTGCCACATGCCCCATCCTGCGTGGCAGACTCTGCAGGCCTGCACATGACAAGGGAGGTCTCTGGCCACACATACTCACCCTTCTGCTGAAGCCCCGCTGCTGTCCCCATCAGCGCTCTCCAGCGGGGAGCGGGGCCAGGATGAACCTCAACCTGTGAGAACTATCTTCATGATCAAAAGATCTCATATGCAAGATAAGTATGTGTTGGGATAGGGCTGGGGAGGGCGGCTGCTCGGGCACCCCCCCGTCAAGTTAAGGAGATTTAACTGAGGAAGCACAAGGGAACTCTCGTCTGGGGACAACAACTGCAGGGAGACCACATCTTTTCAGATGAACATGGGAGGGCGGAAGGCTGCCTAATACTGAAGCACCCTCAGACATTAAACCATATGCAACAACTATTGCAAGCATTCCTGGGGGAAGGTCTGCAGCAGACGGATTTGCATACGGTGATGTCATCCAAGCAGTGGGCCAAAGTTGGCTGGAACCCTCATCTGTATATGAAAAGAGAAAAGGGGCATGCAGGGCATGGCGGCCTTTTGCGGCGCTTGTATAACCCCAAGTTTGCATTAAACACCCCCACCCTCCTTCGGTGTGGGGCTCATGTTGGCCATGCCCAAGCCCCTGAAGCATTCAAGCTGATTTCTTGCAGCAGCTGGGCACTGTAACAGCTTCAGAGCTGCTCTACAAGACAAGTAAAAGGGTGTGGGCCCTGCAGCACCACCAGTAGTTTGCATACACACATATATAGGACAGCATCTCTTATATGCCCCAGGGTCAATAAAATAGTATCCTTGTCTAGACTATCCATCCCCTCAGATAAGGTATTTGTCCATGCCGCTACAGCACTACACACCCAGGCCGACGCAATTGCCGGTCTGAGTAAGGTACCTGAATGTGTATAAATGGACTTCAGGGTAATCTCCTGTTTGTGGTCAGCACACTCTTTGAGGGTAGCCGTATCCTGGGACGGGAGGGCTACCTTCTTGGATAAGCGTGTTAATGCTTTGTCCACCCTAGGGGAGCATTCCCATCGTAACCTATCCGTTGATGGGAAAGGATACGCCATAAGAATCCTTTTTGAAATCTGCAGTCTTTTATCTGGAGATTCCCAAGCTTTTTCACATAACTCGTTCAGCTCGTGTGAGGGGGGAAAGGTTACCTCAGGCTTCTTTCCCTTGTACATATGTACCCTCTTGTCAGCGACAGGGGGTTCCTCTGTGATGTGCAAAACATCTTTTATTGCCATAATCATAAATCGAATGGATTTTGCCAATTTTGGCTGTAACTTTGCATCATCGTAATCGACACTGGAGTCAGAATCCGTGTCGGTATCTGTGTCAACAATCTGGGATAGTGGGCGCTTATGAGACCCTGACAGTCCCTGCAACATAGGATCAGGCATGGGTTGAAACCCTGACTGTCCCAAAGCTTCTGCCTTGTCTAATCTTTTGTGCAATGAGTTTACACTAGCATTTAAAACATTCCACATATCCATCCAATCAGCTGTCGGCGGAGACACCACATTCATTTGCTCCCGCTCCTCTCTAATATAGCCTTCTTCCTCAGACATGTCGACACACGTGTACCGACACACTACACACACAGGGAATGCTTTTTCTGAAGACAGTTTCCCCACAAGGCCCTTTGGAGAGACAGAGAGAGAGTATGCCAGCACACCACCCAGCGCTATATAACCCAGGAATAAAACAGTAACTTAATGTTTGCCCAGTAGTGCTGCTGTATGTAATTTGCGAATTATGTGCCCCCCCCACCCCTCTTTTCAACCCTCTTGTCTAACGTGGTATAAGCAGGGTAGAGTCCGGGGAGCTTCCTCTCAGCGGTGCTGTGGAGAAAAAATGGCGCTGGTGAGTGCTGAGGGAGAAGCCCCGCCCCCTCGGAGGCGGGCTTCTGTCCCGCTTAAACTGTAAAATTGGTGGGGGCTTATACATATATAAAGTGCCCAGCTGTATATATGTTATATTTTTGCGAAAGAGGTTTATATTGCTGCCCAGGGCGCCCCCCCTGCGCCCTGCACCCTTACAGTGACCGGAGTATGTGAGGTGTATGGGAGCAAAGGCGCACAGCTGCAGTGCTATGCGTTACCTCAGTGAAGATCATGAAGTCTTCTGCCGCCTCTGAAGTCTTCTTTTTTTCTCATACTCACCCGGCTTCTATCTTCCGGCTCTGCGAGGGGGACGGCGGCGCGGCTCTGGGACGGACGGCGAGGGTGAGATCCTGCGTACCAATCCCACTGGAGCTAATGGTGTCCAGTAGCCTAAGAAGCAGGACCTTGCAACTCAGAGAGTAGGGCTGCTTCTCTCCCCTCAGTCCCTCGATGAGGGAGTCTGTTGCCAGCAGTGCTCCCTGAAAATTAAAAACCTAACAAAATACTTTCTGTCAGAAAGCTCAGGAGAGCTCCTGAAAAGCACCCAGTCTCCACTGGGTACAGTATCAAACTGAGTTCTGGAGGAGGGGCATAGAGGGAGGAGCCAGTGCACACCCAGAACTAAAGTCTTTCTTAAAGTGCCCATGTTTCCTGCGGAGCCCGTCTATCCCCATGGTCCTTACGGAGTCCACAGCATCCTCTAGGACGTTAGAGAAAATAGGATTTTAATACCTACCGGTAAATCCTTTTCTCTTAGTCCGTAGAGGATGCTGGGCACCCGTCCCAGTGCGTACTGTGTCTGCAGTTATTAAATGGCCCTTAACTCCAGAACATTTATGTGGAGATGAAAACATCCAAGGAAGACTTGACCATCTTCCTTGGATGTTTTCCCCCTGTGTGACTGCTCTCCAGCCTCGGAGGGTTGCATCCGTGGTCCCTAGGATCCCGTCCTGGATCCCGAACCATCGCCCCTCTAGGTGGTGAGAACTGTGCAGCCACCAATGGAGTGAGATTCTGGTCTTGGAAGACAGGATTATCCTCCGGTGCATGTGTAGGTGGGATCCGGACCACTTGTCCAACAGGTCCCACTGGAACACTCTGGCATGGAACCTGCCAAACTGAATGGCCTCGTAGGCCGCAACCATCTTCCCCAGCAACTGAATGCATTGATGGATTAACACTCTTGCTGGTTTCAGAATTTGTTTGACCAGACTCTGGATCTCCAGAGCCTTTCCACTAGAAGAAAACCTCTTCTGTGTCCAGTATCACTCCCAAAAACAACAACCGCGTCATTGGGACCAACTGCGATTTTGGCAAGTTTAGGAGCCAACCATGTTGTTGAAGAACTGTCAGGGAGAGTAGATGTTTTGCACCAACTGGTCCCTGGATCTCGCCTTTATCAGGAGATCATCCAAGTACGGGATAATTGTGACTCCTTGCTTGCGAAGGAGAACCATCATTTCCGCCATCACCCTGGTGAAAATCCTCGGAGCCGTGGACAGACCAAACGGCAACGTCTGAAATTGGTAATGACAATCCTGAATTGCAAACCTCAGGTAGCTTGATGCAGTGGCTAAATGGGAACATATAAGTAGGCATCCTTTATGTCTACCAAAACCATGAAATCTCCTTTATCCCCCGGACTGGAGATCACTACCCTGAGAGATTCCATCTTGAAATTGAATTTCTTTAGGTAGAAATTAAGGGATTTCAGATTTAAGATTGGTCTGACTGAGCCGTCCGGCTTCGGGACCACGAAGAGGCTTGAATAAAAACCTTCTCCCTGCTGACTAAGGCTGATTTGAACAATCGGTGAGGGGGAACGTCTTGAAACCCCAGTTTGTACCCTTGGGACACTATTTGTAAAACCCACGAGTCCAGGTCCGAATGAATCCAGAACTGACTGAAGAGTTTTAGACGTGCCCCCCACTGGTGCGGGCTCCTGCAAGAGAGCCCCAGCGTCATGCAGTGGATTTGGCAGAAGCAGAGGATGATCTCTGCTCCTGCGATCTTGAAGAGGCTATAGACCTCTTCCCTCTTTTCCTTCCTCTACCTGCAAAGAAAGGGGAATCTTAACTTCTTGCATATCTATTGGGCCGAAATGACTGCGTCAGATAATGATGCGTCTTCATCCGTTGAGAGGGAACATAGGGCAAGAAGGATGACTTACCTGCGGGAGCTGCCGAGATCAAATTAACTAGGCCGTCGCCAAACAAGGCTTCACCTTCATAGGGAAGAGACTCCCTTTCTTCTTGGAGTCAGCATCAGCATTCCCTTGGTGAATCCACAATGCCCTCCTATCCGAGACTGCCATGAAATTGGCCCGTGAGCACTTGTGCCCGGTGTAGGATTTTTAAATATGTGTAGTTTACTGTATGCAAGGGTTTAAAACCTTTTAGGAACTGAGCTCTAAGGTGTATTACATGTAGTTTAAAAAAAACAAAAAAGGTTTATTTTATGGCAGTAGTTTCCAAACTGGGGTTCTTGCACTGGTAGCATAGTTTGGTGGTCCAGGACCAATTAAAATTATTTATACTTTATTAAATTGGCAAAACCATTCCCTCACAACATAACTGAACCTGAGGATGACATGCTATAAACACAATTTACTTAATTTTATATTTTTTTCTGAATTTCTCAATAAAAAAAACTTTGGCCTAGGGGTGCCGTGAAACAAATTTTGATACTCTAGGGCAGGGGTGTCAAACCCATGGGCCGCATGCCGCCCCCAATGCATCCTTTTGTGGCCCACAGGCCGGGGTCCGGCAGGGGTCCTTTTGTGGCCCGATCACCTTGCTTAGAGCGAGGGCAGGAGAGCGCAGCCAGAGTCTTTGCTTTCTATGTGCGGCACCATCTTCCCGAAGAGATCACTGGGAAGATAGTGCCCCTTCCACTGGCTACAGCACAGGTATACTGGGGTGGGGTAGCAAACTGGGGGCCCCAATGGGCCCCTCCAGCAGTCCCTCTACCAAAACACGTCTTTTGGTGGTTTTGCGGTGTTGTTATAACTACATGGTGACGATACTGTAGCACAGAGATTTTCAACCATTTACAACTCACGTCACACAGAACAAGATTTAAATATTGACAAGGCACACTGAAATATAATGGTGATGCATGGTGCAGTATCGTGTCCTAGGATGTCATGTCGCAGCTTCTCCATAGGTAACGCCTGAACAGGCCCGGTGACAGGGGGGACAAAGGGGACACTTGTTCAGGGCTCCAAGTATTAAGAACAGAAATAATGGGGCCACAGTGCCAATATTGCTTTTTAAAGTGTATCCACCAACTGCTCAATTTAAGCAGGAAAACAATTAACAGGCCAACTAAACCCTCCCCCCTCCTTTTACCCCATCACTTTGTCCAGTCCCTGTGGTCCATACTGTATTGCCATTATTATGCATGTTGCTGTGCTGGCCCTTTTCTGAATGTCCCTGCCACCGCCACCGAAGAGCTGGATAGCCCAGTATGAAAACCACCTGCCGGCCTCACTGACGGTCCGAGTCAAAGGCTCCATTTTTTTTTAAAGATCCCTCTGCCAAGTTAAGGGGGGGTTGAGGGGGCCCCAGAGATATCAGTGTACTGGGCCCCGAGATTTCTGTTGCTGGCCCTGACCCTCAGGGCGTATCTACCCCTTGGCCAGGATGGCACTTGCCAGGGGCACCATCCAGCTGTGCCAACCGTGGCTAAGGGATAGAGTTCTGCAGTCTCGAAAGGGCGCTATGGCAATCAGCGTGGGACTGACCAATTAGACGGTGAGGGAAGGATACTGAAATTGTCCCAACCCTGTTACAGTTTGAAACGCCCCTCAACTGCTGTCCACTGCTTCACTCCTAGCTCTGCCCCTTTGAAATTATTAATCCCTACCCCCCGGTAGGCGGAGTTCTCCAGGCCCATACTCAGGAGTCACCACTGCTGTACATTATGTGCCGGTTGTAGAGGCAGAGCGGGGAACATCAGAGAACGCCACAAATTACACAGTGGGCAAGGAGATGGCTGGAGACAGCTGCACAGCCATGCCTTGCAAGTTCGAGAGAGCTGTTGAATTTCAGCACTTCAAGTCAGAGCCTGCCCCCTGCTGCCCAAGCAGTCCGTGACAGTTAGTGTCGAGGAGGGGGGGATTTGTGCATGTGTGCTATCAGTGTGTGTGTGGGGGGGGTGGGGGGGTGGAGGATGTGTGTGACTGTGAGGGAGCTGTCAGTGTCAGTGGGGAGAGGAGCAGGAGGGAGTTGTCAGTGTGTGGAAGTGATTAGAGTTGTCAGTACTGGGGAAATGTGTGTGTGTGTGTGTGTGTGTGTACTAGATTTAGGAGTGTGTGTTTGTGAGAGGTTTCAGTTGGGGAATTAGAGTTCATACAGTAATTAAATGTTTTCATATTGAGAACTACATCTCCCAGCATATACAGTGTGCTGGGGATGCTAACAAGCTTTATTTAAAAGTTTAAAAAACATTGCTTTTATGACTGCAATGGTTAAAAAGGGAGAGCTATAAATCAATTTATCAGTGAATGATCGCAGTTTGAGCTGTTACATTTTACTGAACCACCTATCCCTCCACACTCACTACCTGTCCTCAGGATACATTTACCATCCCGGCAGACGGTATACCGGCGGTCATTTGACCGATGTTGGAATCCTGACACCACTTGGGAGACTGGTGCCGGCACACAGACAGCCGACATCCCGAAGGCGAGTATTGGAGGGAGGGTTAGGACCGGGGGAGGGGGTGTTAGGGAAGGCACTAGGAGGGGGGGGGGGGTTAGTCCTAGCTGCCACCCCCTGAGGGTTAGCCCTATCCGCCACCCCCCCAGAGGGTTAGGATTAGGTATCATGTGACTGCTGGAATCCCGAGCGCCGGATGCCATACCCAACCCCCTTTACTTTTTCAGGCATTTCTATCTCTCCTCTCTCTATGGTGTTCCGATTGCCCACTTTCCCTTGTGCTTTTCTCTCTCTCTCCTTTGTTTAGAGCATCAGTTTCTGTAGTCCACTTTATCCTTATTTTTTCCAGTGTTTCACTATCTCTCTGATGTAATGAGGATGTATGGTCTAGAGGGATCAGTAATGCATTGTACTGTATAGAGGCGTCAGGGATGTAGCGTAGGGTATAGAGGCGTCAGGGATGTAGCGTAGGTTATAGAGGCATCAGGAATGTAGCGTAGGGAATAGAGGCATCAGGGATGTAGCGTAGGGTATAGAGGCGTCAGGGATGTAGCATAGGGAATAGAGGCGTCAGGGATTTAGTTTAGGGAATATAGGCATCAGGGATGTACTAGCAGGTATATAGAGGTCAGTGTACTGTATAGAGGGGTCAGTAATGCAGTGATGGTTATAGAAAGGTCAGTGATGTAGTGTAGGGTATAGAGGGGTCAGTTATGTAGTGTGGGGTAAAGAGGGGTCAGTAAAGATACTAAACTGAAGTACTTAGAACACTTCTTGAATTAAGACACAACCTGCAAGAAAAAGTATGCAATATGGGTGAAAAGGCAAATGTCAGAGGTCTGATACAAGTGACCAGCTCCACACCTTGCACCACATAGCGTTATGTTAAACTGGGATATGTTCTTTTTTGGTGTGTGTGTGTGTGTGTATGTGTGTGTGTGTGTGTGTGTGTGTGGGGGGGGGGGGGGCAAAGGAAATTTTTGCCATTGGCTCCTTTGGTCTAGAACCAGCCCTGATCACAAAATATTTTTGTCTGAGCAGACTGGACACTGATCAGCGTTGGCTCATTCTCAGCCCCCCGCCCAGCCTCTGCTGCCAACAGACTGCTATTAGCTAGTTAACCTTCTGCCTTCCCTATCTATGACACAGACTGCTGCTAATGCTACCAGAATGTTCCCAGTGGCTTCACACCAACAGTGAATCCCAGCCGATGATGTAAGGCAGCGTGTGGGGGAGGGGGTCAGTTGCTGTGGCTCCAACATGGGAACCGCCAATGGACTGCAATGCTTTATCGAAAGGGGGGGCGCCAGTCCCTTACTTTGCCAGGGGCGCTTGGACCCCTAGCTACACCTCTGTTGACCCTAACCGATACCCCTAAACTAACCATAATTCCTGCAGTAAAAATCCATGTTTCTATGTATATAGGGGGTCATTCCGAGTTGATCGCTTGCTGCCGTTGTTCGCTGCGTAGCAATCAGTTGAAAAAAAATGGCTAATCTGTGCATGCGCATGCTCCGTAATGTGCATGCGCATCGTACGGGTACAAAGTCCATTGTGGTTTTGCACTAGTTCTAGCGATTATTCCAATCACAGAACAGGCCACAAGGAGATTGACAGAAAGAGGGCGTTTCTGGGTGTCAACTGACCGTTTTCAGGGAGTGCTTGGAAAAATGCAGGCGTGGCAGAAGAAATGCAGACGTGGCTGGGCATTCGCTGGATGGGTGTGTGACATCAAAAGCCGTCCCTCGGTTGTTAGAATCAACGCACACGAAGTGTAACTACAGTGCTGGTCTTATTTTGAAACGATTTTGCAGGCGCTCTGCTGCTCAAGTGTTCGCACTTCTCCAAAGTGAATATACACTCTCCAGTGGGCAGCGACAATGCGTTTGCATGGCTGCTAAAAACTGCTAGCGAGCAATCAACTCAGAATGACCCCCATAGTGTATTGCAAGAAAATATCTGTAAATCCAATGGTACCGTAAGTGCGGTATATACTCGCACTTCTTTGCGGGGTGAGAACATCTCCCCTAAGTGAAGTCAGCCCTATGAATAGAGTTTGTGTGATCCCTGTGCAGCAGTCACAGAAAGGGTTCATCTCTGCAGTTTGTCACTCAAATTACATTGCTGCATTTTTTCTAGAAGTGGATCTGAGAGCTGTTACCCGCAGACCAGCTACAATAATTATCCTGGGTACTCACTAGACCAGTGGTTCTCAAACTGCACCCTGGGGTGCCTCAGGACACTTGCAGGGGTGCCTTGGATTGGTGGTCCAGGACCAATTCAAAATATTTATAGTTAGTGTTATAGGCAAAACCAGTGCTGTTGGCTGGCAATCATAACATATGTGCACAAGCAGAAGCAAATCCTGTCCCCTACCAAAGGGCCAGTGCTAGGGTGTTTGGCGCCTCCCTGCAAACTATTAATTTGGGCCCTCTCTCCAATACTTAATAAAGGGACAGTGCGCTCCTTAAAAAAAGAAGGTGTGGTATCACAAGGAAGGGGCATGGCCACACAATAGCACCCCAAATCAAAATACGCCACACAGTAGCACTATCTTATTGTCATTACACCGCATGTAATAATAATAATAATAATAATAATAATACCCACAGTCGCAGTGCCCTTTATACACATAACCACCATATCAGTGCAGCTTACACACATAATGCCAACAGTAGCAGTGCCCCTTCTACACATGCCCACGGTGGCAATCCTTTACATGGCAAATATCAACCTGGTTTTGCCATGTAAAGGATTGCCACTTTAAAAAACAAACAATAAAAAAAAAAAAAACAACAGGAAAAAACACAAAATCTCTCACTTTCTGATTCTCACACCCTATTACATTCCTCCCTATATATTTAAATGTTTCTATTACTGTATGTTCCCTCTTCCCTTCTCCAAACTATACACATAATCTTTTAGTATTTCCAGGTAAGTTTTGTGATGTAGGCCATGCACAATTTTAGTTGCCCTAATGTATTTACAGCCTTCTGGAGATATGGCTTCTGGAACTGAACACAGGATTCTAAATGTGGCTGTACCAAGGACCTATACAGTGGCATTACAGGTTGAGTATCCCTTATCCAAAATGCTTGGGACCAGAGGAATTTTGGATATCGGATTTTTCTGTATTTTGGAATAATTGCATACCATAACGAGATATTATGGTGATGGGACCTAAATCTAAGCACAGAATGCATTTATGTTTCATATACACCTTATACACACAGCCTGAAGGTCATTTTAGCCAATATTTTTTATAACTTTGTGCATTAAACAAAGTGTGTGTACATTCACAGAATTCATTCATGTGTCATATACACCTTATACACACAGTCTGAAGATCATTTAATACAATATTTTTAATAACTTTGAGTATTAAACAAAGTTTGTGTACACTGAGCCATCAAAAAACAAAGGTTTCACTATCTCAGTCTCACTCAAAAAAGTCTGTATTTCGGAATATTCCGTATTTCGGAATATTTGCATATGGGATACTCAACCTGTATTACTTTTTTCTGCTACTGGTTCTTTAACCTATGCAAACAAGCATCTGACTTGCCTTTCCTATTGCTTTGTTACATTGCTCACCTGAAATAGTAATACTTAGATAGCTTTCCTCTTGCCATTATAATGCCCTTAATATTATAGTTAGCCTTTGCATTTTTGAGACGTGTATGATTTTGCATTTTTTGGCATTAAATGTTGCCATGTTCTTGACCATTCCTCTAGTCCAGGGGCAGAACTGCCAGAGACAACGGAGTCAGTTGCCGCCGGGCTCCAGCCCTGAAGGGGCTCCAGCCCTAAAGGGGCTTCCTCCATTGCCCCCCGGCTGTTACGTGCCCTTCCTACTAAATAGACAAAGGCGCTACCAGCAGGGTCTCGCAGTTTGTACATTCCATGCCATAACACCCTTCTTTCCACCTATTTCAAGACCAAGCCCAGCAGCCTCGCCGCTGCCACCACCGCTAGCTGCAGCACTGCCAGCGGTGGGGTGCCCCTGCTTCTTCTCACACCACAGATAGCTGGGCAGCACTGCAACTGCCTGCCTGATTGCTCCGCCCCCTTCCGGCTCCCAAGCACCTCTGCTGCCCAGTGATCCAGAAGCCTGCTGCTAGGAAGAAGTGGCCGAGCTTCAGCAAGCGAGTCTGGACACTGGCGGAGGAAGCCATGATAACCAGATAATGGGGAGTGGAGAGCCAGTTCCAAGGTAATACTTTATACAGCTGGTTGAGATCCTGGTCGGTGGATATGGATTCCAAGAAAACCCTGGAGGTGCTTCCTTTCAAGGGAGACACTCTCTTTGGAGAAGACCTCAATAAGATTGTAGCTGATCTGGCTACTGCTAAAACAGCTTGCCTACCTCGTATGACTCCTACCACGCAGAAGGCTAAAAGTACTTTCCCTTGGCCCTTTCATCCCTCAGGTAAAGCGTACCCAAGGTCAGGCATACCCAAAGCAAGCTCATGCTTCCAGACCTGCCAAGCCCAGACTGAAGCAAGCCTGGGCTGCCCATCAGCCTGCTTCCAAAACGGACAAGCCTGCCGCATGACGGTGCAGGCCTCCCTCTGGGGGATCCCAGGGTGGGGGGCCCGACTTCTAGGTTTGGCATAGAAAGGTATAATTCTAAGCTAGAGAATTCTGTTTGGAGCTCACCTTGTACTTTGTGAAGAAATAATCAGCATTGTGGCTGAGCAGATACATGTAGTGTGTGGCTGCAAACTGCATGGATCTGCTGCGTTGTAATGCTGATACTTTTTTTTTGCAAAGTACCAATAGCTTCATATAATGTTCACGATTTTTATGCAGGATCAAATAGCTCAATAGGTAGGGTGTTTGATTAGAATTCAACAGGTTATAGGTTTGAATCCTGGGTATGGTAGTTTGAGATGTGTTATTTAATAAAGTATGTTGTTCTGACTGCTGGGATATCATACTAAATAAATGGAGTTGATCAATTTTTTTTTTATTTTTTTTTTAAACTAGGGACAATTTCCAGATACTTTTCTTTATAACTGAGATTGCCCCCTGGAACTTCACATCAGTTGACAACTATGCATGAGTGGGCAGTGCTTGCTCTGGATCTGCCCACCCATTTATGTGCCGTCATAAAAGAAAGCACAACTGACAGTTATCCTGGGCGTACACTACACAATTACCTGTCAGGCTATCTATCCAGTCTGGATGGATGGAATGAAAATCTGGTAATGTATAGTAGCAAATGTCAATTAACCATTTGCTCCCAAACACTAGAAAAGTGGTCAAAAATGGTCATTACACAAATTGGTTAAACCCAAAATTTAACCAATTTGTTTAGGGGACCATGTTTGTCCATTTTCTAGTGTTTGAGAGTAAATCGTTGATGGTCATTTGCTCATATAGATAACCGGATTTCTATTCCAACCAGCCAGTGTTGGAGATATGGTCTGCCAGATTACATAATGCATACCAGAGCCATAACTAGACTTTTTGGTGCCCTGTGACAGAGAATTATATGCCCCCCCCCCCTCCCCTCCCCATTTTTGCAATATGGACAAAAGGCGCATGCCTTGTGGGGAAGGGGCATAACAAGATTGGTCTCAGAGAAAGCACATGAGATATGAAGATATATCTAGTATACTTGACACTCAATGGTTTGTGGTATTGCCGGGGTGCCCTCCTTAAATGCATATACAGTCACACATGGCGTGTTTGTGCAAATGGCATATCAGCAGTCAGCACTAACTGGTGACATGCCATTTGTACA